>NW_010254518.1:0-10387 GCF_000690775.1 Eurypyga helias
CCAAGGTCGTGACCCCATTGTAGAATGCCATCATATTCATCAGACATGACTGTTTTTGTCCATACTGCAGAAGACCGGATTTCTCAGCACTGCCAAACTCTGGCATACCACCATCCACAGGGAAGTGTTCTTATCGCACCATCTTCGCCACACCTTCACCTGCCTTGGCTGCACTACATAACCAAGGAGTACTCCATCAAACCTATGCACTAGTGTGACACTGAGATTCCCACAGACTTTTCAGTGAAGTACCATGTTGACATCACAGTCTTCAAAGCTCTCCCTGTAAAGGCTTTAGTATGACAGGCCAAGGTGGCCACGTGTCTCTGGGGCAGGGCGTCTCTACAGCAAGGCTGATGCACAACCTAAGCCCGAGGCAGGCATCTCAACCTTCTTCCCTATGATTAAAGGGACAAACCTCATCACTCTCTACAATAAACATCTGCTATGTCATACTCCTCTGACAGAAATATATAGTGGCATGTAATTAATAGTAGCATGTCCATGAAAAATAAGCAAACTGATAAAAAGTAACCCTAACCAGAAATCTCAGCTACACGCACTTCTTCCTAAGGGGAAAGGATGAGAGAAGAAATAGCTTAGAACAGATGTTAATCTTTGGGCTTAACACATTACCGGAAGGTGCTTCCAATACAGTGACAAGCACAATATAATAGCTTATATAGAATAAAACAGATTAACGACTGTATTTATTAAGGGCTACATTTTCAGCCAGGCCTCTGCAAACCTTTCTTTTGAAAAAGCAATTTTGTTTCTGTTTTCTGCACGCTTACAGTCAATGAATATTAAATACTGTTGCAAAACCCTTAGCTTATATACCACGCTGATTAAGTTACCTTGAATTAGATTATCCCTCTTCTCCTCCACTAGCATTCCAACACAACCCCCTGGAAGTGCTGAGGGATATATACCCGCAAGGTGAATGACATTCCTTAGGGGATTATAGTCCTCTTCTCCTCCTACAGTGTAATAACGACTTTACCCAGTTCAATTATTCCTTACTCGAACAAACAATAAAGTGCTTTTGTTTCCGCATTGCACAATGCTGTGCAACTTTTTATACAAATATGTATATCTGGTAGCTTCCCTTCTAGTTTTACAAAAGGCTGACTTGGGTTTAGTAATATTTTTCCACTTTCTAACGGCTATACAGAGTCTTAACACATTACACCTAAAAATTATGTTTGTTTGGGTTTTTTGAGGACTTATGATGCAAACATAGAGAAGCTTTGCCACAGACCTCTCTGTTAACACGTTTCTTGCACAGTACACAGTGGCATCATACAACTTGGGTTCTGTCTACAGGAGTCGTTTTCCTTTCAAGAAATCTCCCAGAAGCCCTGCCACCGAGGAAGGGAGAGCGGTGGTTGGTGAAGAAAAGCAGCAGCTGTCAGTGTCCCGGCACTCATGAGAACTATGACAAGAAACTTTAAAAACGAGAACATGCGTTTAAGCTTTGGGAAGACCTAGAGACCACAGCCTCTGGCTGGGCTCACACCGTGATGAACAAATACATGGTAACAGAACAGCCCCTGTCCCAAAGCAGCCGGCAGCTCAGTGACTGAATTCAGACCCTTCTGAATGATGCATATTAAAATCACTAGAGAAGACAAAAAATAAGCAGCACTTGACAGCAGAACTGGCTAGAGTCGATTGAAAAACATGCACATTTCATCGAAAGCGATTGTGCGTACCTGTTTCATTTCACCACTAACCTGCGTGGTAGCTCCACTGCAGGCACCTGCTACTCAGCAGTGTCATGAGCAAAGACATCCCAAACCCTGCCTTCAGCTAGGACTGGAAAAATAGGTCGGGGAAATAGCATTATAATCTGATTTAACTGCTATTCAAATCATCACGGTCTTGCCATTAATTTGAACAAGAATTGGATTGGGCCCAAATTCCTGACAACAAAATGGGAGGTTTATTTTAATATCTTCATCAATCTAAGAACAGAAGATAGGATTTCCCATGTGTCCTCAGGTGGCTACAGTGCAGCTTAAATGTTTATGTAAACCAGTTCAAAATAAATTACACTGCAGCTGGAAACTGGAGCCCCAACCTGACATAAGACCACCCACTGTTACAGCTGACAGGTGCCATAAAGCGGAGGAGCAGCTCAAGAGTAAGAGAGTGCATCACCCATGTGTTTGAGCAGAGGACCTCCAGGATTTGCTTCTCAGAGTTCAGTGGAGAGTCTTCAGTTTCAAAACACCTCGCCCAGCTGGAAGCCTCAGAGGCCAAAGTAAGAAAAGAAAGACTGTCTGGATTTAAATTCCCAAACATCACAGCTCATAGCAAAAATATTATTTATTTGATGAAAGCAAAAATAAATTCATATTCTGTAAAAAAATATTTTAAAAAATAAAAGAAAAAAGGTCTGCCAATGAAGCTTGTTTTGGCAAATAATGGATGCTTAAAGAAATATTGTTTGTATTGTGCAACGAACTTGCAATTAATGTTTGTTTGCTCACCATTTGATAGCAGCTCTGCACTAAGCGATGGGATTTTCCTGCCATTTGTGAATGTGCCGATTCTGAAACTTCATTCCCCATATGGAAGGGCTCCCAGGGGATCATATCATGCACACGTTCAAATGAACGAAACAAATGACAGCTATCTGTATGAATATGGAAAATGAGAATGCTGGATGTATTATTTTACGATTGTTAAGTGCCTCAGTTTACTTCTGTGGTGTTTTCCTGCCTGACTGTATTTCCACCAAAATCGAAAGAGGCTGTCTAAATGAGGATGAAAACACCAACAATATAAAGCTCCTTTAGATGTGATGAGGTACCCTTAAACGGAGGAGCCCCCTGTTTCGTTCCCGCCAGGCTGGCAATGTTTATGCCTCTCACACCTACACCTAAATCTAAAGGGAGTCTGAAATCCCAAAGAAATTATGAGACTGGCCAAAAGGAGAAATGTCAGGTAGTAATCGGTGTGCTGTCAAAACGTAGACACTGACCTGGATTAATCCGTCTTATCTGCATGCACCTGAAGCACACGTGCAATCTGCCTGGCTAAGCGCGATGCCTCTTCCAGAGGGCCACTCAGAGATCCCAAAAGGGATCCCTCCAGGCCTTCCACCCCTCCACAGACAAGGAGAGAGGCAGCAGCACCTATGGACAAGATTAAGCCGATTTAGGGGATTGATACTGTGCTGCCACTGCCCTTGCGCAGAGTGCACCCAGCCTTAGCCGCTGGAGCAGATACGCAGGTGGGGTTACGGAGGCATTTGCTGCTATGGTTCCCCTGCTACCAGGGCGCTACCCAGCTCACCGGTAAAGCGGGACTCTGCAGAGATGGAGCCTGGGGAAGGTGTAATACTTGGCAGAACAAGATTCAGCTGTAGCTAACGTGTATGACTGCAGGCATTATACTGCTCGGATTCTCCGTGCGAAATGCTACGGAATTCTTGGAAGAGGAGCGATGAACACTGTTTTGTTCTGAAAAAGCTGTCCCTCTAATTTTCTGCTACACAGGCACCCGAAGTAAAGGTCTTAGCAGACGCCAATCCCAGCTGAACGCTGTTGGTTAGTACGCTGGGGAGACAGTGGCAATCTGCCCCTCAGAAAGTCAGTCCTAGAATGGTAGGGCTGTGCCACTGACAGAACGGGGCAGAGGAGCCATGCCTGTCACCCAGCGGGGATAAAAGGACGTTAGTAGCCAGCCTGCTCTGGGACCAAGCCTGATGCATAACAGCTAAGAGGACATGGACTCAGATAGGATTTAATTCTGCACATTTTCCAGCTCCTACTGGAAGATACTATACGCCCCTTAATTTCCAAAATAATTTTTAATCTGGCACTTGTTTTCGCCAAACTATGAGGGAGAAGAGGGAAGAGATGTTCTTTACCATAATACCTTCATGGTATTTACATGGCCTTGCTTCCTGCCATTTTTATATTTCCTTCTGAAGTTTCCAGTTCTCCTGGATCAGATTCCTATCAATCCCCAACGTTTGCTAGAGACGACTATGCACTAACCTGCAGCTATTACAAAGCAGAGCTTTCACTGTGATACGGGGCTGCAGCTCACTTAGAGCGGCCTCCCAGATCGCCTGTATCTGGGGAATGACAGTTTAACATCACTGATTTATGGCTACATAAATACACTTGGAAGGCATTTGGCTATTTAGTTAGAAGCCAAACTTTCCCCTTGTAGATGAAAATTTGATCTCTCTTAGGATACCAAGCAGACAGCTTTGACGGGTGGAGGGAGCTCCCCACCAGGAAACAATATGGACATTTTAAACTTCTCTGCAAGCTTTGAGAGGGAGAGGAACATACAGACCATGATGAACTGCAAAGGAGGACACAGCCTTTAAATGGGGCAGGCTGTTGCTGAAGAAGGAGGTATTGGCCTGTGAAAAAGCCAGAAAAAAACTCAAAACGTAAGACATACCTCTGATAATGTGGTCTTACATACAGCTCCCTACTTCATTTTTAGTTTTGACAGAAATGAGGTTGCTATATGGTTGTTTCCCATGCTATCGACATGAAACAGAAAATTTAGTGAACTGTGGCTTAGGGCTGGTGGGGAAGGCTTGGTGTTTCATTAGTATTAAGTATCATTGCATAAACATCTCTGAAATTGAAGGCTGAGCTAGGAAAGGAGTGAAACAAAGTGAAACACAAACAAAAATATTGCCATGAACTAAACAGCAAGACAGAAAGGATATGTGTTCTTTTCAAAAAGTTGAGGACATCTGCTTCCTCCACTTTTTCCAATTCTTCAAAATTGAATCTAACTCTGAATGAAAATTTTTCTGCTTAACAAAAGTACAGAACACTGATGCTTCTCTACGTGCAGCATTTGCAATGCCATCATCATTGCTGAAACATAACCTTAATGATAATTTCTGCCCCTCTTACTGGTCTTTCAGCTGCTCTTGAACCTCATCTATTTTCAGGAGCAATTTGCTCATCTTTGACACCCCAAAATGACAAAAATCAATATGTTGTTATGCTGTAAGAACAACTGAAAAGGAAAGTCTTGAATCTGATAAGAAAACTATAATCTTCCTTTATGTTCACAACTTTGCCTTCCACAAAATGTAATTTAAAGAGAGAATTTAAGAACTTTATCTTGGAAATACTCCTTCCTCCGGGCAGATTTAGCTCACAGACCTTCTACTAGATTCTGCCACTAAGAAAATAAGAGGAAAAAATATAAAGGAACAGTAAGAAGATCCAACATTGACTTCAGTGTTAGAAAAGTATTCACATATGAGATACAGATCTCTAAGGGCCATATAGAGAAAAAATATACTTATACTTAATAATCCTGAATCCGGAAAGCAAACCATAGAACTGCAGCAAAACACTTGCTGAAAATTTTTTGAGAAAGAGGGTTGAAATGGGGAATAAAGTGTATAGTTAGGGAAACAGTGATGGATGTTCAGAACAGAAAACACAGTTTGAAAAGTTTTTAAAATCTGTGACTGTAATTCTCCTTTCACCTCTACCCAGCCAATCTTGCCTCAGTCTGGCACCTGGGTTAGTTGGGCCAAAGCTTTATACTGGGATAGACAGGGATAAGGCAAGTAGATTAGTTAAAGAACATGTGAGGTTAAATCTTGAACAGAAAGGTTAATAATTCCACCACATCTTTTAAGCGCAAAACTGCAGATTTTTACTTTGCTGATTTGTGGTTCATCTTATAAAGCATAAATTTACATTCTACCATATGTACTTTATTTTTCAACAATGAATGTAGAGATTTTTTATAGCTTTTCCTTGTGCTAACAATATGCTCCCAAAAGAAAACTGATTTATCTTTTTTTTTTTTCATGAACTGGAGAAAATCACAACTCTGTTGTTCAGCTCACTGAAGGAGAGTCTTTATTCTGCAAATTGAGCGTGATCAGCTACCCAGGCCTGGGCACCAGGCAGGAACAAAGTAGAATACATGTAAAATGACACAAAACCCCACTTGGAACTGTATTTTGTACCTGAGGTAGCACTGCTGGTCCTTGTCCTGCCAACCTCTGCAAGGAGCTGACCTGAGGAACCTTAATGGGCACTGCAGTGATAGTTCCCAAAGTCTGTTGGAAGAAAAACAGTTGAACACAGCTTAAAACACTTGCACAGCTTCCCCAGATAGAATCTGCCCCACCCAGGCGTTCCCCTTCCAGCTCATCTCCTCTCGACTTACGACGAAAGGCCATAATACATCAGGCCATTTGAAGCTCTCTCTTTTCTGCCTAAAGAGTCAGAGACTCTTCTTTCTCTTCAACCTTCTCTACAACGCAATGTTAACTAAAGACTATTGTCTCCTCGGAGCATTTGGTAATTCGGAGTGCAAAGGATACATCTCACTATTGCAAAGTTCTTTTGGTACACAAGGAAAACACAAGCGTGCTGCCGTGGCTGAAGGCTGCCCAGGCACTAGCTTGTGTTTGAAAGAGATCTGAAGAAAGGTGAAACGCAAAACAGCGAAACTTCAAAATGCGCATTGGTAAGATGATGCATTTCATGGTAGCCAGGGTCACAAGAGAAATTCACTGTGTCTTAGTAAATACTAAATTATTAAAACTGAAAGCTACCTATAAATCCACTACAGCACACTGTAACACACCATTCAGCTAAGACAACATCCATTCGTGCCAACACAGAAGCTATTACTATCCACATTTATTTGCTCTACTCACCCTCCTCTTAGTTGTATAACAAAATTATTCAAAGCTAATTTAAGATAGAACAGAACAGGACTACTTCAGTTGAAAGGAACCTACAATGATCATCCAGTCCAACTGCTTGACCAGTTCAGGGCTGACCAAAGTTCAAGCATGTTATTAAAGGCATTGTCCAAATGCCTCTTCAACACTGACAGGCTTGGGGTTGTTCCACCTCTCTAGGAAGCCTGTTCCAGTGTTCGACCACCCACTCGGTAAAGAAATACTTCCCAATGTCCAGTCTAAACCTCCCCTGGTGCAGCTTTGAACCATTCCCTCGTGCCCTGTCAGTGGATACCAGGGAGAAGAGACCAGCACCTTCCTTTTCTCTCTCAGGAAGCTGTAGAGAGCAATGAGGTCACCCTTCAGCCTCCTTTTCTCCAAAGTAGCCCGAAGGCCTTAGCTGTTTCTTGTAGGACATGCCTTTCTGCACTGTCACCATCTTTGCTTCCCTCCTCTGGATATGTTCAAGGACCTGAACATCCTTCTTACATTGTGAGGCCCAAAACGGCACACAGTACTCGAGGTGAGGCCACACCAATGCTGAATACAGAGGGATAATACCTTCTTTTGCACGGCTGGTTATACTGTGTTCGATGCACCCCAGGATGCCGCTTTCCCCATAGCTGCCAAGGAACACTGCTGGCTCATGTTGAGCCTGCTGTTGACCAGCACCCCCAGATCCCTTTCTGCTGGGCTGCTCTACCGCCACTCCTCTCCCAGTCCGTACTTGTGCCTTGCATTAGCCCATCCTAGGTGCAGGATCCAGCATTTTGACTTGTTAGATTTCATCCCATTAAAAATATCCCGATGTTCCCATCTATCCAGATTCCTCTGCAAGACCTCTTGTCCCTCAAGAGAGTCAACAGCACCTCCTGGTTTGGTATCATCAGCAAACTTGCCAATGGTGCATTCAACTCCTGCATCCAGGTCACTGATAAAGACACTGAACAGGGCTGGCCCTAGAACTGAGCCCTGGGGAACGCTGCTGCGGACCACTTACCAGCCAGATGTAGTCTTGTTCACCGTAACCCTTTGAGACCTGCTGTTCAGCCAGTTTTTCACTCAGCGCACCATGAACCTGCTCGCCCCACAGCAGGACAACTTGTCTAGGAGGATGCTGTGAGGGACATTATCAAAAGCCTTACTACAATCTAGAAAAACTACACCCACTGCCTTGCCTGCACTCACTAGGCGGGTGATCTTCTCATAGAAGGTTATCAAATCAGTTAAACAGGACTTTCCCTTTGTGAAGCCGTGCTGACTCTGCCTGATGACTGCGTTGTTCTTTCAATGCCTTTCAGCAATACCCACTATAAGATATTTGTGGCAGATCCTTCCATGAGCAAATATATTGGTGCACTCTACATAAAATATACTTTGTAAATGGAGAAGTGGTATTTGTTAACCCAGTATTATCTTTAACCCTTATTATGAATTCAGTTGGATACCAAGAGTAAGAAAATTATGTTTCTGTAATACAGAGTCACGTAGATACAACTTTCCCTCCCTGCCTGCAAATCTCTGTGTCTGTTTAACTCCAGCTCTCTGCTGACTTTTCATCTACCTGTAGTTGTCGTGGTTTAACGCTGGCTAGCAAAATACCACAAAGCCTCTCTCACAGATCCCCCCTCCCCTCCTCCAGTGGAAGGGGAGAATCGGAGGAAAAAGAAACAAGGAAGCTCGTAGAATTGAGATAAGAACTATTCACCATTTTAATCTAAATGATTATATACAAATACTACTATTCATAAGTAATTAAAATAATAGAAAACATATGATACAACAGTTATGATACAACTGCTCACCACTCACCGACAGATGCACAACTAGGTCCCAAAAAGTGAGAGTCAGAGCCAGAGAGCCCGAGAGTCACAGCCTGAAAGCCGCAGCCCAAGAGCTGCAGCCCAAGAGTTGCAGGCTGAGGGCAATTGGAGCAGATTCCGAGCAAACCCTATCAGCTATAACACGACTGGGAAAACTAACAGACCCACCAACTCACCCACGAATAAGCCAGCACAGGAGTTAGCGAAGCAGCTAACGCAGGAGTTAGAGGGAGTGTTAGAAAGTGTAAATGAGAAAGAGACTAATGGCTCCTGGACCTCTCCTCGCCTCTGCCCCCAGCATGACGGACTATGGCATGAAATACTCCCTTGGTCAGTTGGGGTCAGGTGCCTGAACTGTGTGTCCCTGCACTGCCTGTAGCGAGACAGCAGAGCTGGGAACGCAGCTGCAGGGTCAGAAGCGGAGAAAGACCTTGAATTCAGTGCAGGCATTGCCCAGCGCCAGCTGAGACCTGATCAGTGCTGCTCTCTGCACCCAGGAACAGCTTCCTAGCAGCCAGGGTAAAGGGAGTTAACTCTTTCCTGTCTGAACCCAGCACAGTAGTGATGCAGATATCTATACATGTACATCTATGCATTCTATTATAGACAGTCTGGATGGCACCTCTTTTTCAAGCCTCACCCACAGAGGCTCCTAAAATACCGGATCTGAGATGATGTAAATAACTTGTGCCTTATTTTTTCAATTAAAAAGGACAGATAGCTTATAAATTTAAGATTGGGCCATAGGTCTAAAGAACATAGACAACTTTTTCCCTTCAACCTCTTTCATGCCTTCATTCTTGAATAAAGTTCATATTTTGGTTAACTGGCCAATATTCTTTAGGCAAGTTTTTATAACTTCTGTCTAACGTTTTTTAAGTGCTCTTCGGATGACATGGCAATATAAGCAAGCAGATGACTGTCATTATAACAGCAAGAGACACTTAGTCACTGATCACAAAAACTTCTCAGGCTGCTAGAAACAGCTAATAAGGGAAGAAAAATAGATTCAACTGAATTTCTCTCAATTTAACTCCCTTCAAAATAAAAGTATTGGATGACAGCCAGTAAGATAAAGTATGCTAATACTACCCCAATTGGGTAATAAAATTTGTCAATAGGAAGGAAACTATAATGTAATCAGCTCAAGGACAGCAAAACTGTGTCAGGTCCATGCCGGTATGTTCTCCTCAGACCTCAACAACAGAGTGGTACAACAGTCTATTTCATTCTCACTGCACTGTTTGATAGGAATACCATGCTTTTTTATGCAGAATATTTTTAATAAACTTGTCCTACAGAATTTACATTTTTAACTCTGCTACTCCTCTCAGAGACATGTGGAGGATGTGATGATATACATCCAGCAAAGATTAAAATTTGCATAAGATCTGCCTGAGTTAAACAACAAGGAGAGCAGTACAGTTATAAACAGGCAAGACAATTTTTCCTGAGTACTCATGGATTATCAGTACCCTGGATTATCCATGGAAAAATATGCTCCATTAACATTCTGTCTTGAGCCAAGGGCCTGGGGCAGGGGGTTGGTGTGGTGCCAAGAAAGCACTATTTCCACCCGTGGATGCCAGAACAAGTAAGTCATACCTTCCTGCAGATGTAAAGGTATGGGCAGCAGAGGGAGGAACAGAAGGGGATATTTCCACCACAGTTATCCTTATAGGGTTGACACATGGAATAAAAACAACGGGAAGGATACTACAAATTATCTCCATTGATTCCATCTTTGCCCTGTCCACCATATCACAGCCTCATACACTGGGAAGGACAAATTCCTGCAGTTTGGGGAGAAGGACAACTTGAGCTGTGACCTGCTGCTATTATGTTATGTTATGTTATGTTA
>NW_010254519.1:0-368 GCF_000690775.1 Eurypyga helias
GAGGGTGCACTTGATCCCATCATCAGTGTCGGTGACAAAGATTTTAAACAGTACTAGTCCCAACACCGACCCTGAGGAATGCCAGTTGTTACTGGTCTCCATTCAGACATTGACCACCACTCTCTGAGTGCGGCCATCCAGCCAGTTCTTTATCCACCGAGCGGTCCGTCTGTCACATCCATGTCTTTCCAGTTTAGAGACAAGGATGTCATGTGGGACAGTGTCGAAGGCTTTGCACCAGCCCAGGTAGGTGACATCAGTAGCCCGTCCTCTGTCCGCCAAGGCCGTAGTTGACTCCCTTGATGTGCCAACTCCCCACTAAAAGGTCTGTCAGGGCTGGGAGGGGGCCCAGGGGCTGCGTGGGCCTG
>NW_010254519.1:556-1322 GCF_000690775.1 Eurypyga helias
GTAGAGGTTTCACAACTCCATCTTCCATTTCTTTCAGGACCTGCAGATGTATTCCATCAGGTCCCATGGACTTGTGCACCTTCAGGTTCCTCAGGTGTTCCTGGACCTGATCCTCACTGACCATGGTGGTTCTCCATTCTCCCAATCCCTGCCCTTGTCTTCCATGACTCTGGGGTTATGCCTTGTGTCCATGTCAGTAAAGACTGAGGCAAAAAAAATAATGGAGCACCTCGAGCTTCTCCATAGGCTGTGAGACCAGGTCTCCCATTTCCTTCCACAGAGGGCCCACATTTCCCTGACCTTCCTTTTATCCTCTATGTCCCTACAGAATCCTTTCTTGTTGGCCTTGATGTCCCTGGCCAGGTTTAATTCTGTCAGGGCTTTGGCTTTTCTTACCTGGCCCCTGACTTGTACCTGGCCCCTGACTTGTCGGACAACTTCCCTGTAATCGTCCCAGTCTCCCTGTCCCTGCTTCCACCCTCTGTAGGCTTCCTTTTTGCACCTCAGTGTGTCCAGGAGCTGCTTGTTAATCCACACAGGCCTCCTGGCGTTTTACCCGCCTCCCATTTCATTGGGATGCATCACTCCTGAGCTTGGAAGAGAAGGTCCTTGAATACTCACCAGCTTTCCTGGGCCCCTCTACCCTCCAGGGCTTCATCCCATGGAACACTAAGTCTCCTCTCCTGAAGTCCAGGGTAGTGAGCTTGCTGTGCACCCTCCTTGCCTCCGTAAGGATCTCAAACTCCACCATTCCATGGTCGCTGCA
>NW_010254519.1:1561-2495 GCF_000690775.1 Eurypyga helias
TGCTGCCCTCTGCCTGTAGAGGCCTCATCCACTCGCTTGGCAAGGTGGCCTGTAGCGAACTCCCACTACCTTATCCCCTGTCCCTGCCCTCCCTTTAATCCAGACCCAGAAGTACTCTGTCATCTCCTCATCCATCCCCAGATGGAGTTCCACACACTGACATAGAAAGCAACACCCCGTCTGAGTAGCAGAAGGGGCCTGAAGGGATCAGGAGCAGCTCTGAGGAGAAGGACTTGGGGGTACTGGTGGATGAAAAGCTGGACATGAGCCGGCCGGGTGCGCTGGCAGCCCAGAAAGCCAACCGTATCCTGGGCTGTATCAGGAGAAGTGTGGCCAGCAGGTCGAGGGAGCTGCTCTTGTGAGACCCCACCTGCAGTTCTGTGTCCAGCTGTGGAGCCCTCAACATCAGAAGGATATAGACCTGTTGGAGCAAGTCCAGAGGAAGCCACGGAGATACTCCAAGGGCTGGAGCACCTCTGCTATGGGGCCAGGCTGAGAGAGTTGGGCTTGTTCAGCCTGGAGAAGAGAAGGCTCCGGGGAGACCTTTCAGCAGCCTTTTAATACTTAAAAGGCGGCTTGTGAGAAGGATGGGGAGGGACTTTTTAATAGGACAAGGGGTAATGGTTTTAAACTAAAGGAGTGTAGATTCAGACTAGATATAAGGAAGACCTTCTTACGATGAAGCTGGTGAAACACTAGCACAGGCTGTCCAGAGACATGGTAGATGCCCCATCCCTGGGAACATTCAAGGTCAGGCTGGATGGGGCTCAGAGCAACCTGATCTACCTGATGCCCCTGCTCATTGTAGCAGGGGTTGGAACTTTATGGCCTTTAAAGGTCTCTTCCAACGCAAACCATTCTGAGTCTCTGAATGATCTTCTGTGTGTGTTTTTATTTTTTTTCCAGAGATGTTTTGCATCTTCAAGTGAACCGC
>NW_010254519.1:2526-9531 GCF_000690775.1 Eurypyga helias
CGAAGTTAACCAGCCACACTCTTCCTCCAGACTTACTGTGACAAGTAGCTACTGTAAACCTAACTCTATATAGTTCAGAGGATGAGCGTTGTCCTGTTTCAAACACTAACTTTCCATTATTCATTGTCAGATTTTTATTTGCTTGGAGAACAATGTAAATTCTGCTGTTTCATTGGCAGCGGTTGTTAATGAAACTACCTTGTTTGCTCAGTGAATTTTAAGTCTTCTTAAATAGCTTTTGACTGACTGAGAATTATCAGTGTTGTGAATTAACCTTGCTCTGCCCTTCTCACTTCACCTCTGCCTACGCAGTGCCATGGTGTACCTGCCGCAGTGTGTTGCTTGTTCATCCTAGTTTCTGCTCGACATATTATGATAAAGACCTTAACCCTTTCTCTTCATAAACATCCTGTCTTTTGCATCATCTTGTTATGTGTTGGTTCATTACACACCATTGTCTTCAGGATTTTTTTTGACAGCTTTATCAAGAATACAGAGTTAGTCAGGGTCTGCCTTGGGAAGAAAACCAGTGTCTTCTGTAGTTCCCGGGGAATGTGACCTGAGCCGCAAAGAAAGATTCGTCTCACAACCAGAGGTCAGGTATTGGAGTAGTTCATGAATGTCGGTTATGCACAAACACAAGAAAAGCTCTCAGGTTCCTTCCACAGAAACAGCGTATCTGGTTAAAGGTGCGTGTTTTGAGTTTCTCAGTCAACATCACAGCAAAGGGGTTTTTGGGGCAGTGCCTAGACATGCTCTGTGACAACTGCTAAGCCTTTGAGATCCAAGTGAACACTTACAGTTAAACAACTCACTCTCAAGCAAAATAATTTCCAAAGCTTAAGAAAGATCATCTATTCTAAGTAAACTTTACAAATCCTGTAAAAACATCATGCTTTTTATTCTGGAAGATTTTGCTGTTGCTAAACCTATGGGAATCAAGAAGAAGATGCAAAAGCGTTGTACTACAATATGTTTCAGCGAGCAAGCAACAACTTCCAACACCAAGTTTCACAAATGTTTAGCAAGTCTATTGCAGGAGGCTAGCACCCGCAGCAGCCAGTGTGACACAGCATCAGCCCCTTCAGAGCTGGCTTGTGTGTGTCACACAGCGTGTGGAAAGGAATGAGGCAAAGTGAACCCAGGTCATAGAGGGATGGGACAAAGGAAGTGGGTTGAGAGGCAAAGCAAAGCGTGGGAGAGTATTTGAGTGGTGGTGACAAGAAAGGTGTGAGCTCTGCCTGCTCCTGGGGTAAAGTTTACACCTTTTGCTGCTCACAGCCTCACTTCAAATTTTCTGTAGGAAATCTGATAGCAACGTGCTGACAGCTGGCCCCGAGGTCTAAGAATATGTAGCTTTGACTGCAGAGCAGCAAAAAAAGCCTGTGTTGGGCACAGTACTGTGCAAACACTCTGTAGCTTTTGCCTCTCTTATTTCAGGTATCTAACCTAGGCAGAACTCATGGCTTGAAATTAAGAGTACCCTGACAGAGGGAAAAGGAGGGAGTAAGTAGAGGGAGAGATTGAGGGCATGAGCAAGAGCATCAAAATAAGATAAAGACTTACATTGTGTTATTGCCTCTCAGAGACGGTTCAGTGGTGGGTTGGGAAGTCACAGGCAGTTGGAGTCAGCCTTTCTGGACTAATGCTTCAAACATCTTTACAAATCACCAGAAACCTGTCAGCTCTGACTGATAAATGTTTCAGAGATGGTGGCTGTAGGCTTGAATGCTGATATGTTTTAAAGGCGGTGCAGAACACTGGGACTGGGATTTGCAGGCTCAGGGGGGCAGGTGGGTAGGCAGGGTCTGTCCCAGGTACCCACAGAGGTGGGAGCCCCCTACTGAAGGGGGCAACAGCATGAACTTTGGAGAGTGTTCCCCTTTTGTCAGTTCTGAGTGATTTGGAACAACTTAAGAGCTTGTTTCTACTCTCGTTGAAGTGAAGACCTTTGTCACTAGCAGTACCAGACCACATCTTAGATGGTTATTTCTCTGGAAAAAGTTACAGAGATTGTCTGAATGCACCTGTGCATTTGAATAAGAACAAACATGGAATCAGTCTTTATACTGGCTATATATTCTAGCTATTGGTGTCCTTAGCTAGTTGATCCTCCTGAGGAATCAAAACTGTAATGTTCACAGTGCGGCAATTTGAGCTCATCAACTACAGGGTGAAGTGACACTACATTTACTTTGGGGTAGATAGGCCAAACCAGTATTCCTCCAGAAAAACGTGTTCAGCAGCAAGACAGAGTAGCTGGGCCAATTTCACGATGAAAAATATTGAGCATTTGATTTTTGCTTTTGAAGTCTTTTAGCACTTGCAAGGAACAATAAAACATGACAGTCTGAGAAACAGTTTTTTTGGTTTTAACAGTACCTGTGTTGGATTCAAGCAGCTATTTCCTTGGATTCTTACACTCTTAAGATACTTTTTTATATCTCTATTACTTTAAACTTAAGAACTCCAACTGTCTCTGCTACCTGCCACCTTGGCTACTGCCACACAATCAAGAAAGGCAGAGTAGCAACTGCTACCCTGTGTTGCTTGAGAGAGTTGTCAGTGTCTTTAAAACAAACAAACAAACAAAAAACCACACACACACCCCTCCCCCCATTATAGAGAGTCAGATTTGTGTTTGATTTTATTTGTTTTTTCCTTCTTTGCTGATGTTTCCAAATTTGGTCTGTTCCTGACTTTCTGTCAGAGAGGCACAAAATGTGGCTTCACATGGCTCCAGAAGTCCATAGCTAAATGGGGATGAAATACCAAAATACAAGACACAGGGCTGTCCATCCCAGCTTGTGGCCTGCCAGCAGTAGGGAATTCCACTACAGAGCACCCCTAAGTTTTTCTACAGCAGAGCAGGAAGGATTAAAATCATCAACTGTGTTATACCAAACTTCTCCTTCAAGGGACTGAGGTCTCTGAGTATAATAGTGGTATACCAGTTGACTCGTAATACTCAGGTGAGTGCTGAACCTCTGTTTGTGTGGGAAGAAAAGCAAGACTTTTAACTGGGTAATACTGGTTTTGAGCATTTTAATTGCTTCCTCATCAAATCTATAATTCGTGTGTTCTTTAAATTATAATGGTTTAGAATTTAACAAATCTGGTTAACTTTTCATTTAATCCTGTTGAAAAGAAAACAAAGTGTATTAGACTGCCCCCATGTACTAATACCACTGGATTAAAAAAATAACCTTGATGCTCGTTACCACTGAATTCCATACTTGTAAGGTTAACTTACTTTCAGAGCATGTCTGCTTAAACAGGAGCATGTGTCTTGTTTCAGCAACCCCCTTGTCAGCTGTATGTGTGACTGTCCCACTCAAAAGCTGCTGCTTCCCATCCCGCATGACGGCCTGCTCTTCTGGACTGCTTTCTGCTTTGCTTGTGCTGACAGTCAACCATGGTTTGATTTTCAAGAGACCAGAGTTAAGATAAGCATCATGATGCCTGAAATACCCTCAGCATTCAAGTGAGGCGAAGTCCTGCCTCCCAGGAAACAATGGACAGTCTTGAAAAATTACAGAAAACAGTATGCTGGTAAGCAAAATCTATTTAAGTATCTATCTGTGTATCTAGCTAGATGTCCACACCAGCCACTTGGTGAGAAGCTTGCTCCTTATCATAGCTCCAAACTCAACAAATCCCTGGGGTCAGTGTAACGATCCTTTCATGTTCCTCAGAAATCAAAGAGCCTTCCCCAGAGTAGTCTCTCCGGTTTTACACTGACTCTGGAACAATATTTGGGTAAGACTAGAGCAGGATTAATCAAGACGATGCCTCCCTCCCATCTTACCCTGCAACAATGAAGGGTTGACTGAGATTTTACATGGGCAGAAGGAGTTCAGTGTTTGTTCTGGTTTGGATCCAGTTGTGATGCTTCAAAAGAGGCAGATGTTAGGAACCCCTAACTCAACGCATTGGCTCTTTCCAGGAAAGTCGCTGGGCTAGAGAGTCAATGAATTTAAGTGCTTTGTAAACTTTGCAAAGGAAACCTTATACCACCTGAGAGTTCCCCCAGGGCGCTCCCTGGCTTCTGAGTTAAACATTAAGGCCGGGGACTGCTGCCTTAGTCATGCCATCCACAGAAGGTTTCTGACACTCTTGACCAGGGATGTCCCAGCCTTGAGAGAAAATGCCACACAACCTAAGTAAGAGACGCACTGCATTTTGAGCTTCGTTTTGCTTCCACATGCCTCAGTTTGCATAGCAGCCCTATGCTGATGTGTTGGTGATAAATAGAATCACAGAATGGTTTGGGTTGGAAGGGACTCTAAAGACCATCCAGTTCCAACCCCCTGCCATGGGCAGGGACACCTTCCACTAGGTCAGGTTGATCAAAGCCTCATCCAGCCTGGCCTTGAAGGCATCCGGTGGTGGGGCATCCGCAGCTTCTCTGGCTCTTCCCTCTGCAGGAAGAATTTTTTCCTTATATCTAATCTAAATCTACCTGCTTTCAATTGAAACCTGTTACACCTTGTCCTGACACTACACGCCCCTTGTCCTGTCACTACAGGCCCTTGTAAAAAGTCCCCTCCCAGCTTCCGTGAAGGCCCCTTCAGGTACTGGAAAGTGCTATAAGGTCTCCCTGGAGCCTCCTCCAGGCTCAACAAACTCAATTCTTGCAGCCTTTCATCATAGCAGAGGTGCTCCAGCCCTTGGAGCTTCTTGGTGGCCTCCTCTGGACTCACTCCAACCAGTCTATATTATTCTTATGTTGGGGGCCCCACAGCTGAGCGCAGCACTCCAGGTGTGGTCTCACAAGAGCGGAGCAGAGGGGGAGAATCCCCTCCCTCGACCTGCTGGCCACACTTCTCTGGATACAGCCCAGGACATGGTTGGCTTTCTGGGTTGCCAGCGCACACTGCCAGCTCATGTTCAGCTTTTTGTCTACCAGTACCCCCAAGAGAACTGCACTGTAGAAAACTACACTGGCTGGATTTTCCTGCCTAGAAATGTTCTGGATTTTATTCAAAGCACAAGGTCCACCAGAGAAATCCCTGGAATTGAAACTGCAGGACTTAATTCTATGAATGTGTTTATGAATGCTGATGAATTGCAGATAATGCAGATAATCCAGCTGATTAATTAATTGTACACAGAAATTACCAAGGCTTTGTACCTGCCCATCACAAACCTGTTGGTGTTTCTTGCACACCCTTTTTCACACTCATCAGTGCAGTCTTGGCCACCAGAATACTGGGTACCTTAGTAGATATTGGATGACTCCTATTTTAATCCACACAATCTTTCTGATATTTTCAAAGGGAAGACAATTTAAACATGCTGCCTTTAACTCAGCCTCCATTTCTTTTTCCTTTGGACTCTCTGGAGGCTAAAATTAATATTTTCTTCAAAAATGAGGAATGCCTAACACTTGCTTTTTCACAGCTCTGGGGCAGAAGGAGGCAGCATTCACAGTTCAATCTGATTTGGATCACAGTTGTGACAGTGATGGACAGCAAACATGTCTGAAATATCCACTGTCCGGGGCTAAGTCTCAGGGTCCTCATCCTCTCAGTTTACCCACTTTGTCACTAAGAAACAGGCAGTGATTTTTGCTGTGTAATGACAAATCTTTCAAAGTAGCTCACATGATTGGAACGCTGTCATGGATGGATATGTATTTTTTAGGAAACACAGACCAGCGAGGTGAGGTGGTGGGGTTGCTCTTTATGTGAGAGAGCAACTGGAATGTATCGAGCTCTGATGAATCATAGAATCATAGAATGGTTTGGGTTGGAAGGGACCTTAAAGATCATCGGCAGGGACACCTTCCACTAGACCAGGTTGCTCAAAGCCTCATCCAGCCTGGCCTTGAACACTTCCAGGGATGGGGCATCCACAACATCTCTGGGCAACCTAGAGGAACAAGTTGAGAGCTTATGGGTAAGAATTAAAGGGCAGGTGAGTATGGGAGATATTGTGGGTGTTTGCTACAGGCCACCTGATCAGGAAGAGGAAGTTGATGAGGCCGTCTACAGGCAGCTGGAAGTAGCTTCACCATTGTAGGTCATGGTGCTCATGGAAGAGTTTAACCACCATGATATTTGCTGGAAAGGAAAGGCAACCAGGCATGCAGAGCCCAAGAGGTTTCCGCAGAACACTGATGATAACTTCTTGACACAGGTTGTGGAGGAACCTATGAGGAGAGGTGCACTACTGGGCCTTGTGCTGCCAAACAAAGAAGGAGTAGTTGGACATGTGAAGATTGGGGGGAGCCTTGACTGCAGCGACCATGAGATAGATGGTGGAGTTCAAGATCCTGAGTGGAAGTCATGGGGCAAAAAGCAGAATTTCAACCCTGGACTTCAGGACAGTTGATTTGGCCTCTTCAAAGACCTACTTGGAGAAAACCCACAGGCTAAGGCTCTAGAAGGAAAAGGAGTGCAAGAGCGATGATTAATATTCAAACACCACTTCCTCAAAGCACAACATCATTGCATCTCTATGAGTAAGAAATCAGGCAAAAGAGGCAGGAAACATGCATGGATGATCAAGGAGCTTCTGAAAAAACTTCAATGAAAGAAGAATGTTTACAGAATGTGAAAAAAAGGAATGGCTACTTGGGAGGAATATAGGAATGTTGTCAGAGCATGCAGGGATGCAATGAGGAAGGCTAAGGCCCTTGGAATTAAGCCTGGCAAGGGTTGTCAAGGACAATAAGAAGGGGTTCTTCAAGTACCTCAGCAGCAAAATGAAGACTAGGGAGAATGTAGACCTGCTGCTGAATGAGGAGGGTGCCCTAGTGATGGAGGATGCAGAGAAGTTGCTGAATGATTTCTTTGCTTCAGTCTTTACTGCTAAAGGCAGCCCCCAGGGATCCCAGGCCTTAGAGGTAAGAGAGAGCCTGGAGAAAGGAAGACCCTCCTTTGGCTGAGGAGGATCGAGTTGGAGAACACTTAGGAAAAATTGACACCCACAAATCCATGCCCCGTCCTGTTAAACATCTTCATCAACGACCTGGCCGAAGGGACAGAGTGTGCCCTCAGC
>NW_010254520.1:0-24916 GCF_000690775.1 Eurypyga helias
AGCCTGTACTTGTGCTTAGGAGAATCACCTCCCTCCACCTGTTTGCCACGGTATGGAATCTAATATTTCACCTGGTATTATCTAATGTTTAATAATAATAAATATGAAGATGTGTGCAATACTTTTAATGAAATTCTTATCTGGTTTAATTCTCTGTGCAATTACAAATTCTTATAGGACTCTTCTTTCCTCTACTAAAAAGCTTATCAATTTATATATTTATATATCTTGATTAAACAAACTTCTAGTCTTCTTTCTTGTCTAAGAAGACTTTTTGCATCTTTTTTTGTAAGAGCCAGTAGTAAGTTTCTGGAGCCTTCACATCTCTCTATCAACCATTTCTGTACCCAAACTTGCAGCATTGGACTAGAATAATTGAATCAGCAGAAAAACTACCTAGGAAATAGTATATATTCTCTCATCCTTGAAGCATATAATATAGGTTCTGACATCTTACACATGGATATATTGCACTGCCATACAACTTGTCTCCATTAGGGTTTATGTCAGAGGATGAACTTTTACTATCATCTCTGTTTGCTGGGCAGGAACATACTGGTCTGTTTGTCCTAAGTGAAGTTAAGGGTAACGTGAAGGACTGTTGAAATCAGGCTTACTTTTTATTTAGTAGTTGACACAATTTCTTTAAAAAAACCTCTACCAACCTTGAGCTGAAGCTTCCAACTTTTTAACAAAATGTCCAAGTTTTGTATAACTTAAAGAATTTGATAATGAATTCCAAATCACAGACATCTTTTCTTGTTTATGTCATGGGGTTTTTTTGGGGGTGTGTTTTTCTTGGCCAGAGAGCTACTTATGATAAAGAGGAATTTCCCTAAAAAGATGGAATTAAGGAATTGCTACAGTGTTAAGTGCAATTAGTAGCAGAGTTCAGCTCCTCTGATAGAGAAATAAGAGATGATTATAACAGTTTTGAATTTCAAATTAATCTCCTAGCAAGACCTTCCAAAAACCTGGGAATGGATTTAAACTAGTTAGATGAAAGTTATGTTTGTTCTGACAATTTAGCTAAACTTGAAACTATATCTTTGGTAAATGTTTTGAAATTATTTTTATTACCATAGTCTATGCTTTAGGAATTTATAGCCATATATTAGAATGGTTCCATTCGATTTGCTCTTGGTGACTTTGGATACAGAGTCCCCAAAACTGTGAAGCATAGCAGCACACTGTAATATTCTGTTCTAGAAAGATTCAGTAGACAGAAATAAATCTTAAGTCCCCAAACTTGTGATTTCAATGATGTGTTACTTTTTAAAAACAAATGGCACTCGAATTAAATTAAAGCCTCATATATTTAACGTGACTATTCCTCTTAGTTTTTGCAAAGCTTGTTACTGGTGCAGGAAAAAGGTAAAAATGTACCTGGTGGTTGCAGTTGTCTAGTTCAGTTTACACGGTGAGGTCCATAGTACTTTGCAACGTATCCTGTATTTCTGGTCTCTAATCTTCTTTTAGCTGCATCCTGAAATATGGGACATAGATTTAAATTTTAGTGGTTCATAATTAATTACATGAATATCTGACATGGTGTTCAGACTGAAAATCAGTTGATGAAAACCAGATGGGTCATTCAAGAGAATATGTCTATGTACTTTCCATTAAAAAAAATCTAGGAACGTACACTGCCAATTGAAGTCTGTGACTGATCTAAAAGAAATCAGAGATAAGAGTAGAATGCCATTGGTATCTGACAATGGGGAGAATAATATGGCAGCCAGCTAAAAAATCGTATTTTTTAAGGTATTGCATCAAATACATAAAAAAAGGAGATAGAGGTACTGTATATCTGGTATATATATTTGTTTACATTAATTCAGTGAAGAAATAAGAAAGATGGATTTCTTACACTATATCCATTGGTATGATACTTTAATGTGTATATCTGGTATTCAAGAAAAGAAAATGAAAGGGTAGTCCTGCAATTGTTGAATCTTAAATTAATAGAGCAAGACGTTCTTTCTATTCTGAAAAATAACCA
Source organism: Eurypyga helias (assembly GCF_000690775.1). Lineage (NCBI taxonomy): Eukaryota > Metazoa > Chordata > Aves > Eurypygiformes > Eurypygidae > Eurypyga > Eurypyga helias. Next base: position 2,003 of record NW_010254520.1, read on the forward strand.
GAAACACTTAAGGAATGTATCTGATGAAAAGCAGTATTTAATTTATCTGGAAACCACCTGAAGGAGCCAAATGGTAGGATATGGGTCAACTAAGTTTTTAGAAACAAGCTAGGTCATTTTTTCATTACAGAAATTATTAAGATAGTAGTTACTTTAGCTTCAGTTAAGAGAAACAGAAAGAATCTAAGAAAATGAAGGATTAAGGTAATTTGAGTGAAGAAATACTATGTTCTATTATTATTGTTATTGTTATTATGGGTAAATAGATCTCAGTACTAAGTAAAAGGAGAACAAACAGTAAAAAACCCACTGAAACAAATTTCAGAAAAGGGTTAAGATAATCTTCAGGAGATCTGGCAGTAAGTGGAATGAATATATTAAGTATGTAATAACAGATTATCCTAATATAAAGGAAAGATATAAATCAAAATAAAAGAACATTAAATCACCTCTTGCAATCGTAAGGATATGCAGATCTGAAAGAGAGAAATTTTACAAAATGTGAGAAAAAACACACATGACTAATGAGTAAAAGCATAAAATAATAGGTAAGTAATTTTGTATTGCTGCTTAGATGCTTTAGTTCTAGGCCTGGTATTTTTGCTATGTCTTTTTTATGTATAATAAGAATTATACATGAACATTGTTAATGACACTGAGCTGTGGGGGTTTGCAGGCTCTTTAGAGGATAGATGTATACTTTATAATGATGCTGATAAAGTGAAGGGGAATGTATCATCAGTGTGAAATTTACTTCAGACGAGTACAAAATGCTGTAGACTAAATGAAGAAGACAAAGGCGTAAATATGAAATAAGTAGTAAATACTGAGACAGAAGAATAATGCCCAGTAAATTCAACAGTGAAACACAAAAACTGAGTAGTCATAGCAAACATTAGTGAACAGTATGTCTTAGTGTGCACTGTTCACATACTTGTGTGCGTGCATGCACATGCTTTTGTGTGTGCAATAGTAAATTGTTATTATAGCATGTGCTCTGCATTTTTGCAAGCACGCAAACTTTGTAAGTTGCAGGTAGGGTTAAAAAATGCTGAAAAATGCTGAATTCTTAAGTAGCTGCAAATATTGTAAATTGAAGTTCATTTGCAAATGAAAATGGTATTTGATATTTATAGCACCTTCAAAAATGCATTAGCAGTTACACAATTTTTTCCATGTTTCCTAATCAGGTCTTTCCCAGTATAACTTGCTAAAAAAAAAAAAAATAAAAATTGAAACGATTTTTTATTGGTGGTGTAGCTCAGGAAGCCTAACCTTTGCTTTCTCTGTCATGCTAGGATGGGTGGCAAATGTTAGGAGTAAAGTACTCTGACACAGCTGTGGAGCCTAAGCTTTCTTTCCCCTGTCCATGCTTATCTGTAGACTGCTCTAGGTCTCTTCCTTGTCATTACATTCTTGTAAGTGCGGGATACTACTGGCCAGTCTTAATTTATAACAAGTGAATTAGTTACCTATTATCTTTCATGAGTTATTAAACATGAATATTTGCAAGCTTTCTAACTCAGATCTACCAGAATAGCGAAAGTATTCTGGAGTGCGCAGTATCATTATTACCACTAATATCAGTAAACATACTATAAGAAATTAATACATACTAAATTCTGATTCAACATATTTTAAAGCTAATACAGATGTTTCTTTACTGCATAATTTACACTGTATCACTTTCCAGCTAAAAGTCATGCACAAATGTAAAACTCTTTTGGTGAAATGGAATGGAAATTTTGGCAGTAATAATTGATTTATATGGTAAAGTAAATAAAAATTATTGTTCTAATGAATGTTTACTTACAATTTGCTTTAGTCTGGAAAATTGACATAATTAACTGGTCGTTTAAATGAGGCACCAGATTTTAGTAGAGTATAAGATAATTCATTCTAACAATGAAGAATATTAGTAAATATTCTAAACTTTGTTTTTGCTCTCTAGCAAAGCTTATATACATATTAAGGAATATATTAAGCATATCAATTTTATTATCAGTAAGTATTTTAATAAACATTTTCTTTGTGTCCTAGATTGTGGCCAGCATTCTTTAGTGGGCCAACTTTGCTTCCCATTTTTTAGGGAGTAGGGGAGGCAAAGAGGTGAGAATTAAGAACAAATTATATTTGCTTATATCACAATGAGTAAGTTACTTTTACATTTTAAGACACAAACATTGCTTTTAAGTACGTATGGTTTTAGAAGCTGTAAACTGAAGAGTCTTCAGTATAGGGAGTTTTACAAATAACAGATTAATCTAGTAACATAAATTTGAAATATTAGCAATTATTACTCACCTATTGTTATTTTAAATAGTATTATTTATCCACAATTAAAAATATACAATGAGATTTTATAGTACTCAGGAGAATCTTATATGTTTTTCTTAGTTCATAATTTCTTGTTGAATTGCTTTTTAGGCATTTATTGCTCTTTAAATCTTCAGTATGACCTCTGTTAACAGAGAGTGTGATGTCTTTCATTGGACTAATTAAACTACAAATGTTCAACTCAGAGGCATGGTTCCAAAGCATGGAGAGGCTAAAATGATGTGACAGAGATAACTATTTCACAGTTTGACTTACTAGAAACAGCAGGTGGCTAGCAGTCAGACCCATGCAGTTGTGTCCCTGCAGTATATGCTCATCTCTGAGAAAAGCATGTAGTTTATGAAAGAAAATAATTACATAAATTGTGATTTTTCCATACACCTGTGTATGAAGAATTGACATCAATTAAATAATTCTTACATGTGTACATACTTATACTTCAAATTATGAAATAAAAATCCCTCTTGTCATATTTCTCAGAAGATTTCACACACATGTTGCATTAAATATTTTTTTTTAAAAAAAAAATAAAAAAATATAAATGTCTCTTATACTGGATATATCAGCATATAGAAACTCAGTAATCAATAGTATATCAATAGCATATTTTGGTGCATCCTTTTTGAGATCATATCTTGAAAGTGAGTAGAGTTTGGCCTAGACTCTTGCTTTACACACATCTCACTTCTTGTATATCTACAAGATTTGTCTCAGTGCCGTAGCAATGTGGGTCTAGAAATGAAAGCAGTACAGCTGCATCAATGGGAATGCTTGCTTAGGGCAATTATTCTTGCTTCTGTGTACATTAATATTTCTGTATGTTGTTTCACTTTGAACCACCGAAGTGTGTGAGCTCCAGCCAGTTACGTGATACAAGGGGAAGGACTGTGGTGATCTGCGGTGCAAGACTCTCTCATTCAGTATCTGATATCCACATTGTGTGTTTTCCAGTGGTTCAGGGTGTACAGGAAGAGTTGTGATGTTCGTAACTCTGACTTAATGAGGTGCTAGGCACTAACTTGAACATGTCAGAGGTTTTGCTCTACAAAGAATTGAAGAGGTCATTTGTTCTCAGAAAAGAGAACTAGTCTCTGGGGTCAGTAATAAAGATGATGTTTTGGGTTAGAAAATAACTCATGAGATTTTAAAGATTTCATATGCATTTCATAGATACAAGGTTTAGAGACTCAAAGAACAAATACATAATCTTGTGCCCCCTCCTGTAGATCACAGACTTCTGCATTTAATTTTTTTTTCTGTGTTAATTTTAAGAAATTAAACAATCTTCTACAGTCTTCACTTAAAAGTACTGTTATAAAAAAAACCCAACTATTTTATCTTTTCATTATCTGATCTAATTATTACTCAGTGTTGTTTTAAAAAAATAGGAAAAAAAACATACACTTTGAATGTGTTTGCCATTGACTTCAGTTGCTGGCTTTTTCATGTCTTTTCCGGGTTAGAGAGAGAGATCTTCAGTGGTTTTTACATTCTTTTTCTTTTAAATTTCATACATTAAGGAAGGTTGGTACATCAGTTTTTGAGTGAAGGATTTTTTGAAGGCATAAAACATTCCTTTCATTTCTCAGTAAAAAAAAAAGTCAACAAAATAAGACTGGATGCAATATTCCAGTAATAACTGCATGCCTACCATAACCAGAACTAAACTTCTATCTTTATTACCACATACCTCTTCACCTCTTCTTGGTTAAGTGGCTGAGGTTTTCTTTAGCCTTTTATGCTGTGGCATTTACCTATATTAGAGGAAGAATAAAAGGGCTTACCTAAGAAAGTTACACAAGTCACCAGTATTCTTTCCATTACCTTATTGTCAGTCCTTGAGTGTGGTGGCTTGACCTTAATTAGATGCCAGGTGCCTACCAAAGCTACCCTACCACTCCTTCTCCTCAACTGGGCAGGGGAGAGAAAATAAAATGAAAGGTTTATGGGTTGAGTTAAAGACAGTGAGACATCACTCACCAGTTACCATCCTGGACAAAAAGGAGTCAACACGGTGAAATTAATTTAATATATTGCCAATCAAATCAGAGGATGGTAACAAAATTATGATAAAATAAAATCTTAAACGATCTTTCTTCCTCCCCTTCCTTCTTTCTGGGCTTAACTTCAATCCTGATTTCTCTACCTTCTCTCCAAAGAGGTGCAGATGGAGCAGCAGAGACAACTGACCATGTCCTTCCTCCTCAGTGGGAGGACTCCTCACACTCTGCCCCTGCTGCAGTATGGGGTCCCCCCACAGGAGACAGTCATCCACCAGCTTCTCTGATATGACTCCTTCCCACGGGCTACAGTTCTTCACGAACTACTGCAGCGTGGGTCTCCTGTGGGGTCACAAGTCCTGCCAGCAAACTTATTCCAGCCTGGGGTCCTCTCTCTGTCGGTCCACAGCACCTGCCAGGAGCCTGCTCCAGTGTGGGCTGCCCATGGGGTCACAGCCTCCTTCAGGCATCCACCTGCTCCAGTGTGGGGTCCTCTCCAGGCTGCAGGTGGATCTCTCCCCTACTCTTGCACTCAATGGCTGTAGGGCACAGCTGGTCTCACCATGGTCTGCACCATAAGCTTCAGGGGAATTTCTGCTCCAGCACATTCTTCCCCTCCTTCTCCCCTGATCTCTCTTCATTGCTGAACACCTGTTTTTACCGTTTCTTCAATATGTTTTCAGAGAGGCACTGTGACTGTCGCTGATTGGCTTGGCCTTAGCCAACAGTGGGTCCGTCTTTGAGCCAACTGGCATTGGCTCTATCAGACACAGGGGAAACTTCTAGCAGCTACAGTCACCCCTTTGTTTCTCCCTGAAACCAAAACTTTGCCATGCAAGCCCAATACAATGAGTCAACTGTACATCAAATCAGCTGGGGTGTATATTTACTTCCAAAAAATAGAGAGAACCATGGGGTTTTTCTTTTGGTAAAACTACACCTGAAATTTGTTTTAACCAACATGGTGAACTCTGTCCGTGTAGATACTCTTTTTTTGCTAAGGCTTAATCAATGCAATGTTACCTATATTTGAATTTTCTGTGATATTCCATCATTACAAGAAATATGAGAAAACCAGATGTTTAGGGAGCAAGCCCTTTTAGAACCTTAAATTTCAAATAATCAATATCTGCTGATTTAAATGGTTGTCTTCTGTAGATGGTGTTAAACATGTTCCTTCAATTAGGAAGTATTTAATTGTAAGCTTATGTCATAAACAATTAATTATGCTTTTTTCTAAATAAGAGGGATATATTTATTGAATTAATACATCATAGTATTTTATTATTTATTTTTACTTTTGTATGTGGTATTCCTGTGTTTCATTTATTATTACAATTTTAATCCTAATATCGATTTATATCTACTTCCCCCCCTCCAAAAAAAAAAAACCCACCAAAACTCTTAGAGAGATTAACTCTTATTGGAAAAGTATAGATGTGCCGTTGAACCTTGCAGGGACAGTGTCAAGGAAGCCAAGGGCCACCTGAACTTGACTTCAGAAGACATGTTGAATGATAGCATCTTGAGACCAGATACATGAAGGACAGAAAGAAGGTATTCTACGAGTACATAATCAACAAAATTAAGACTAGGGAAAACATGTGACCGCTGCTAAATGAGGCAGGGAATCTGCTGACAAACACCATGAAAAAGGATGAGATATTAAATAACTTCTTTGCCTCAGTGTTGTTCATTAAGATCAACTTCCAGGAATCCAGACCCCTGAGATTAGTGAGAAAGTCTGCAGCAAAAAGAACTTAGTCTCAGTGGAGGAAAACCAGATTAGGGAGCACGTAAACAAGTGGGACACACAAAAATCCATGGGGCCTGGTGGCTTGCACCCACAGGTGTTACAGGAGCTGTCTGATAGAATGGTGAGACCACTCTCGGTTATCTTTGAAAGGTCATGGTAACCTTTCCGGTATCTGAAGTCTAGAAGTGAGAAAATGTCACTCAACTTCAAGAAGGGCAAGAAGGAAGATCCAGGCAACTACAGGCCAGTTAGTGTTAACTCAGTCCCTCACAGGGAATATGATGGAGAAAATCATCCTCTAAACCATTTCTAGGCACATAAAAGACAGGAAGGGATGGTAATAGTCATCAGGGATTTATAAAGTGGAAATCATTGTCTTCTACAACTAAGTGACTGGGAGAGCAGTTCATGTTTAGCTCACCTCTAGTCAAGCTTTTGACACCATCTCCCATTACATCCTCATAGAGAAGCTGACCGTGTATGGGTTAGATAAGTGGAAAGCGAAGCAGGTTAAACACTGGCTGAACAGCTGGGCCCAGTGGGTTGTAATCAGTGGCACAAAGACCAGGTGGAAGCACATCACTAGTGGTGTACTGCAGGGGTCAACACTAGGGCCTGTAGTGTTTTACATATTCGTTGATGACCTGGATGCTGGGATAGAGTGTACCTTCAGCAAGTTCGAAGGTGATAAAAAACTGGAAGGAGTTTCTGATACACCAGATGGTTGTGCTGACATTTATAAGGTTCTCAAGAGCCTGGAGAAATGGGCTGAGCGTAATCTCATGAAATTGAACAAGGGGAAGTTCTAAGTCCTGCATCTGGGAGGAATAACCCTAGAGCACAGTAAATTCTAGGAAGCTGCTTTGACAGGAAGGATCTAGGAGTCCTGCTGAGCAACAAGTTGGCCATGAACCAGCAATGAAACCTTGCAACAAAGAGTCAGGCCAACAGTCACCTGGGCTGCATTAGGCAGAGCGTTGCCAGCAGGTCCAGGAAGGTGATCCTTCCCCTCTGTTCTGTACTGGTGAGGCTGCATCTGTAGTAATGTGTCCAGATCTGGGCTTCCATGTGAAAGAGAGATACAGACTTACTGACCTGAGTCCAGCACAGAACCACTAAAATGATTAAGGGACTGAAACATCTTTCATATGAGGGGAGGCTGAGCAACTGGGACTGTTCAGTCTTGAGAGGAAAATGCTTGGGGGGAGCCTATGTATCTGTGTATGGATTCCTGATGAGAGGGGATGAAGGTGAGCTAACCAGACTCCTCAATGAACACAAACTGAAATACATTAAATTCCACCTGCACAGAAGAAAATATTTTTTTACTGTGCAGGTAAAAAAATGGAACATGTTGCCCAGAGAAGTTGTGAAGTTTCTATCTGTGGAGATATTAAAACCCAATTAGACACATTCCTGGGCAACCTGCTTTGACAGGTGACTTGGACAAGGTGGTCTCAGGATTTCCCTTCCTACTCCAGTGATTCTGTCTGATTCTTCATCTTACTGTCCTTCTTTCTCTTGGAGTTATTTGTTACTCTGAAGTTTTTTATATCCTGTTGATATTCCATATTTGAGACTTTATTGCTTGAATTCCTTCTTCTTGATATCTAATATAAACCTCCCCACTTTCAATTTAAACCCATTACCCCTCATCTTGTCACTAGAGGCCCTTGTAAAAAGTACCCCCCAGCTTCCTTGTAGCCCCTTCAGGTACTGGAAGGCTGCAATAAGGTCTCCCCGGAGCCTCCTCTTCTCCAGGCTGAACAAGCCCAACTCTCTCAGCCTTTCATCATAGCAGAGGTGCTCCAGCCCTCTGAGCATCTTTGTGGCCTCCTCTGGACTCGCTCCAAGTGGGCAATATCCTTCTGATGTTGAGGGCTCCACAGCTGGACGCAGCACTCCAGGTGGGGTCTCACCAGAGCAGAGTAGAGGGGCAGAATTCCCTCCCTCGACCTGCTGGCCACGCTTCTCTGGATACAGCCCAGGGTACGGTTGGCTTTCTGGGCTGCCAGCGCACACTGCCGGCTCATGTTCAGCTTTTTGTCCACCTGTACCCCCAAGTCCATCTCCTCAGGGCTGCTTTGTATTCACACTCCACCCAGCCTGTACTTCTGTTTTGGACTGCATTTTAAAAATGCAGTCCTCTCACTAAATTTCTTTTAAAATGAGACATTTTGCATGAGTGCTGATATTGTTTCTCCAGTCCCCCTCTCTCTTTTTAACTCTTATCTACTAATAGAATCATAGAATGGTTTGGGTTGGAAGGGACCTTAAAGATCATCTAGTTACATCCCCCCTGCCATGGGCAGGGACACCTTCCACTAGACCAGGTTGCTCCAAGCCTCATCCAGCCTGGCCTTGAACACTTCCAGGGATGGGGCATCCACAGCTTTTCTGGGCAACCTGTTCCAGTGTTTCACCACCATCCCTGTGAAGAATTTCTTCCTTACATCCAATCTAATCTACCTGCTTTCAATATAAACCCCTTACCCCTTATACTGTCATCACATGTGGTTTTAAAATGTCCCCTCCCAGCTTGCTTGTAGACCTCCCTAATGTACTGGAAGGCTGCAGTAAGGTCTCCCTGGAGTCTTCTCCAGGCTGAACAAGCCCAACTCTCTCAGCCTTTCATCATAGGAGAGGTGCTCCAGCCCTCTGATCATCCTCGTGGCCTCCTCTGTACTCATTCCAACTGGTCAATATTTTTCTTATATTGGGAGCCCCAGAGCTGGGCGCAGAACTCCAGGTGGGGTCTTATGAGAGTGTTTTGCCAATTGATGGGGTCAACAGAAAGGACACAGACAACAAGATAAGAAGATAAGCTTAAAGCAGCAGAAAGAATAAGCGAAGTAATGCATGTGATTACTACATGAAGTTAGCTATAGTGAATAAAAAAGATGCATCACCAATTGCTCTAATACTTTCCCATCATCCAAATCTCTGTGTCCACTGGAGAGCCCTGTTACAACGATGGATCAGAGAACCTTTCCAGGGAATCTGGAATTCCTATATAGTGTGTCCATTCATAGATGAGGCTCCATCTTTGCTGTGAGAGGGTCCTGCTTTTGTACAGTCTAACAAACAAATCATATAAACAAAGTAAAAGGCACGGAAACATCTAATCGATTGGCTGTACTTCACTCGGGTGCATCTGGGATCTGGCCAGGATCCTGGGCATGTCTGAGGAGTTCCTGTTTCTCTAGGTTTAGGGTCCAAAAGGATATGTTCCTTATTTATAGGTTTCAGCAGATATTCCCATAGTCATATTTCATGCTGATATGATGCTGGTTGGGAGGTTCATTCAGAAGTCAGCTTTGGTTTGAGGCCTGTGCTTCAGGCCTTTTTATGTCAGAGAGCTGAGTAGGGGGGGAGAATCACATCCCTCGACTTGCTAGCCATGCTTCTCTTTGTACAGCCATGGATATGGTTGGCTTGCTGGGCTGCCAGTGCACACTGCTGGCTCATGTCCACCTTTTTGTCCACCAATACCCCGAAGTCCTTGTCCTCAGGGCTGCTTTGGATTGTCACTGGTCTCCACCTCAGAGTAATAGGGCTAAATGTTACTTGTCCCATCCCTTGTTACTCACAGATCATTTCAGATTTGTTTTAAAGACTTTCTCTATGGAGTAACAATGATGGATGTTAATGATATTCACATCCTAATTTTATCATAAGATCTTAAAAATCCTCCACATAAAAGATATAAGAAAGGTTTCCTTAATTATAATTGTAGAACAGCTGAATAGGAATGTTACAAATAGGGTAAGAGGAGTACGATCAGTACACAGAGTAACAGTAAATTCAATGAGTTATTTAAATTAGATAATTTATCATAGAAAAGTATTGCATTTTTAATGATTAGGGCAGCTTAATTGGATGATTTGAACTCATGTTTCTGACTGGGAGTAGCAGGAACAAGAAGGGGACAAGGGTGACCCCATACAGGCCAGTGTGCTCACCGATGATGTGCAGTCCTGCAGGGGCTTAACTAGGGGTCAGAGCCATGGACTTTGATAACAGAGTCAAGTGACAGCCCTCAATGTGTTAAGTGATGAATCAGGTCCAGGGTCCCTCCAGGAGCCCAGTCAAAGGAGATGGCCAAGGGCAGAGCTAGGGCTGGCTCAGGCTGAGTTGGAATGGGGTTCCTGGGCCCAAGGGCAGAGGGTCATCATTGTCCCCCAGATAGCGCTAGGGCTAGGAGGGTACACTTAGGGTCCTGGTAGTTTCCAGTTTTGTCTTAGACTTTTGCAGTGGAGAGCAACATATTGACACTTTGTGCTTTAGATTTTTTTTTTAAAATGAAATAGAAGATTATACAGTTTCTTGATATTTGTCAAGCATTCTGAGATGAACATTCTATAAAGTTATTGAGTAAGAAATTTATTAGCTTATTGAAGAAGAGGGAAAGGTCACTACAGATAAATGTAAGCAATTTTAAAATGTAAATGTAAATGTCTGGTGTGATGAATTTAATCGAATTTGAAGAAGACCAAATGTGTGAGATATACAATATGGTTGCTGCACAAAATGTAACTGAGAAAAACATTAATTCACAAAAAAATAAGGTGGAAACTAACTGAGGTGAATGGTTCTGTAAGTAATGTGCATGAATTCCTTGACAGCAATTATATTTAAATTATGCAATAAGAGTAGCCTTTTCTGACAGATTTCAGTATCTACTGTGACACATTTTCAGAGGCAAAAATAGTAAATAGGAAGGAATGAACTCTCAGAAAAAGATCACTTGTAGTTTGAGTTGAGCTCTTTAATTTTATCCTCTCACTTTTTATTGATGAGTTGTTCTTTAAAGACTTGCACTGTCTTATTATCACTTATAAAAAAGATGAAATAACATAACTGACTCAAGCTAAACATGACAGCATTTTGAATTTTTATTCTAGTATTAAGGAACAGCTCTTTTAAGACACATTTGCATTTGGATTTAATATCTCACTATGAGTAACTACAGTGGCAGATACTCAGGGAAACTTTCAGGTTCTAAAAGTACTTTTTCTAATAAGACCCATGGGTCCCTAATTTTGCTGCAGAGTGGGAGTAGTTTGACTTCGATTTTACACTTTATCTACAGTGTGAGGTTCATGTCAGTTTCCCTTTAAACTGTACAGAAAATCTAATTAGAGTCTTTTACCAGTTTGAATATTGCATACCTATATATGCTTTTCATTTTAAGTACTGTAGTTGCATGAAGTACTAAGAATTAGGGAGAGAAATTAAATGAGAATTAGCTGCAGGGAGAAGTACTGTTTCCTTCCTATTTCCTCTGCCTCCATTTTCTTTAGTGTGAATCTGGCAAGGCTGTTATTAACTGGTAGCCCAGTAATTATGATTTTTACTTTATTACTGGGAAGTGGCCACAGTCTTTGTATTGCTCTGACAGCAGATTATCTTAGGATAACAGTCGCTGTGTAATATACATTGGATGTTAATCAGGGCTGAGGAAGGCTGAAAGCCCATGAGGAAAAAGCAGGTTCTGTTAAGAAAGCATGAAATAGCCCAAAGATGATTCAGGGTAGAGGAAGGGGAGTTTTGTCATTAACATCCTTCCAGGGATGACATCAGGATACTGATGACTCACAGTAAACATTTCCCCTTCTGTATAGGAAAGAATGAAGTGCTGACCTCATGACAAAGAGTGTCCCTGAAAATTTGACCATAACACCAGAGAACAGGGATAGATATTAAGGCTTCTTTAATCAAAGAAGTTACTAGTATTATTAAGCATACGTTTTGATATTTGAAGTGTCAGTCCATTAAAGCATTCATTGGACTAACAGTAAATTTTGGCTCCATCTATGGGCTGTTCTGTCTGAACAAGATTTAATGTATAACAAGCTATACAATACTATGGCATATATGGTCTATAGTAGTATTTTTTTGGTTCATTTATTAACACTTACCAGAAAGACTCAGGAACAAGCTTTCTTCCCCTCTTCAGGCAGTAGACTTGTAAGTATAATATTTTGCTCTTTAGAAATAATAATTAAAAAAAAAAAGTGGAGAAGTTAATTGGTTATAAAATAGTAAGATGTTGGCAAGATTTGAATTGAGGTAAACTATGTAAACCTCTCTTTTGGTTATCTAATGGTGGTCCCTGTTACTCTGATTGATTGTTACCCTAAGAAGTAATTGGTCAGATACAAGTTGTATTCGACTCAGTTTTATTTAGAGCAGCTGTCAAAGTAGAGGGAAGAAATGTGCAGAATTCCAGAGAAAACACGCAGATAATCACATTCATCCTTATACCTTCCCAGGATCCTCAGGTCTCCAGCCAAGGCCCTCAGAGATTTAAGGTTCTTGAAAGAGACTGTCCCTCTCAGGTTTGCTTTAGCACATGCAAGAAAATAAATCCTGGGCAGGCTTGGTCTCCACCTTACCATAGCTTCTGTGCCACCAGGATGAGTCCCTTTTTGGGGGAGATCTCGCCTGCACAACCTGCTGAAGCTGGATTTGTAACCCATCAGTTTTGAATTCCAAGCCGTCTGCCTCTCCTTGCCGACTGTCCTGACAATGGTCTGGTCTCATCAGTTACACCAAGGACCTGTGCAACTTGCCACAGATTTTTGGTGGAAAGACCCATATGTTTACCATCATGTGTAGTTCAGTTGTTATGTACTTGTATTGATTCTAGGATCTGCTCAGGAAAATTGAGTTGAAAGTGTAAGGTCACTTTGTAGGTGAGGTATTTGCATCACACATGAATAATGATGCCTTGTCTCTGACATCTATATGAAAATCAGCAACTTAAGATACTAGGCCTTCAGGCAGTGGGGCAGCAGCACTGTTTTATGTTTATTACTTGTGTCACAAACAACACATCACTTGTGTTATAGACTAACATTTCAGAGTATGTGTGTTTAGAAGTCTTTTACCTTTCATCATACTTCATTATTCTGCCAAGTCAACAGATTAATTGGAAAATCTTTGACATATGATCATGGGCTTTGTAACCTGAAATCTATTTCTGAAGTTAAAAAGTATTTTTTAATCTTGGCACTTTTCAACTTTTCATATCCACAGTGCTACAAACTTTCATTAATCATCAGTTGGACCTTTATTCAGTCATACAGTCATACAGCAGTTTCTCACAGACTTGCTTGATATGACAGTAGCTTTACTTCAAAACTGAACATCTTTTAACATTGCAAAGCCATGGCAGGGCTTTCATATATTTCAACACTGACATTTTTAAAACAAAGACTTTTTTTCAGTCTTCCAGACATCATAATGAACTTGACAAATCGAGTCATGGGGTGAATTATTTTTATCCCCCTAGCTGAATAACACAAATTAATCAATTGTTGAAGTACTTTACAGAACTTTTTTTTTTTTTTTAAGATGACATAATGTAGGACTTTTTTTCCCCTTCTTCCTAAACATTGGCTGATTTAAATTTTCATTTGTCTGTTTTATAAATGAGAAATGAGTGATTACAGTGGAGTTTCTGTTTAAAACCTTAGTTAGTTCTAAATAGCTCATTAGGTTAAATTTGAAGAGTGGTAATTTACGGTTCAGAAAATAAAAAAAAATAGCTTCTTGTCAGTTATTTGGCTGCAGTTCTGAGATATGGATAAAACAATCAAGCCTATATCTATCTTCAAACTGTCAGTGTCCTGATTCTCAGTTAAATAAAATACTTAGTTTTGTCAGAGATAATTTTATAGAAACTGATCTTAGGAACTAGGTTTTTGTCTGACTTGTGCCTTTGTAACCACTTAAAACTTGGGTGATATACCTTGAAACTGCTAATAGAATGTTACATTTTATTTTTCTTTTGGACAATTTTCCTTTACTTTTCTGCTACTTATTTAACTTTGAGAAAGAGCTGGCTTTGGAATTAGGTGTCTTTATCTTCTTTACTCCTTCAGTACTGAAATAATACTGTTTTCTTTCTCCTTTGAAAGACATGCTCTGACGTTCCTTATGACCGGACATTGAACTATGGCAATGCAGAAGGTTAACTCAATTGCCTTCCTCTTTTGTTTTCTTTATTTATATGCTTGCTGTATTTCAAAGCTAATTTTTCTCTTACTGTGTTGTTTCTTATTTTTCATTATTTAAAGACTCAACTGGATACTTTGCATATTTTGGTACTGTAATTACCTTTCAAATTAGTCTATTTTCTCAAACCAGTCTGTTATTTCAGTAGATTGTCAATTCCTGAATCAGCCAGGACATGACTCGAGGAAGGTAATTCTCCCCCTCTGTTCTTGTGAGACCCCACCTGGAGTGCTGCATCCAGCTGTGGAGCCCTCAACATCAGAAGGATATTGACCACTTGGAGCGAGTCCAGAGGAGGCCACGAAGATGCTCAGAGGGCTGGAGCACCTCTGCTATGGGGACAGGCTGGGGGAGTTGGGCTTGTTGATCCTGGAGAAGAGGAGGCTCCGAGGAGACCTCATTGCAGCTTTCCAGTATCTGAAGGGGGCCTAAAAGGGTGCTGGGAGAGGACTTTTTACAAGAGCCTGTAGTGATAGGACAAGGGGTAACGGGTACAAATTGAAAACAGAAGCGTTTAGATTAGATATCAGGAAGAAGTTCTTCACGCAGAGGGTGGTGAGGCACTGGAACAGGTTGCCCAGAGATGATGTGGATGCCCCATCCCTGAAAGTGTTCAAGGCCAGGCTGGATGAGGCTTTGAGCAACCTGGTCTAGTGGAAGGTGTCCCTGCCCATGGCAGGGGTGTTGGAACTAGATGATCTTTAAGGTCCCTTCCAACCCTAGCCATTCTGTGATTCTATGGGTGTAATGAATGCACACACAAAAGCAGTCCTGATACTCACCTGCAGCTTAAGTTTCACACATAAAGTTAAATGAATAATTTCGCTTACACTGAAGTTCTATAGTTTCTGTCACATAGATGTCTCATCAAATCTTTTTTTGTAATACAGATATACCAATATTTTACATGTTAATGCTGTTTAAATTTAAACTGCAATTACAATTCTAGGAAATACACAGATTATAAAATACTTACTTTTGTTTCTTGAATGTTTATACTGACAGTAGTTTCACAAAAGAAAATTTACAGACAATTATCCATCTTGTTGACCTATCTTGTTATTCAAAGATATCTGAAAATGTGTATTACATGTAATATTTATCTGCTATCTTCAATAAAATTAAAATCTTGAGTTCTGTTTAGACAGCAATAATTTTTAAGCGATAGAAGAAAAGCATTTTTGGCTGTTTGACAATATATGCCACAGTGTCCTTGCTCTGAAATGATTTAATATTATTTCGATAGAATATTTCCAGGGGGAAAAAAAAAAGAAGGAAAAAGGAGCTGAGCACTTGAATTTGTCATGCAAATGATATTCACATTTATAATGACTACCATTAAGATACATTAATTTCATCACGGGAATTGGAAACTTAAAGGATATAGATGGGCCTAGTCTTACAAAGAACTGGCTTATTTGGTGCTTGACTTAAAGGTTACTGGTTGGGTTAGTGTCTGAGCCCCAGTGTAGATGTCTTACAAACCGGGTTGATGGAACATTTCTTCAGGATCTTCAGGATCAAACAGTATGTTAAATATTCAGTCAGTTTCAGCTTTGCTTCTTTAGTGTGAATCTTATTACTTCTAAACAGTTCTGAATAATTAAATATATTAAATATATTAAATCAGAGACCTGAGTTTTAATCTTATATCCCCAGATGAGTGTCCTTACATCTACATTGTGAGGTGGATCTTTTTATAAAATACATTTCTTCTGAATTACATCATATGTCACTATGTCTCTGAAGGAAATGGAGGTTGTGTGTTATGCTATTAAAGAAACCAGACAAACCAACCCTGAATTCCACTTTGCAACATAAAGTGGGAAAGCTGGGAAAAGTACTAATAGACTTCACTGGACCAGAGTTAGCCTAATGTAGATTGATTTTTAAAAAGTACCCCCTAAATAATGCAGAAAAGAAGGTTATAGAGGCATGATGTTTTAGTGAAGGGCAAGAAAAGGCAAGTTCTGATTGTCAAAAATGTTAGAAACTTATTTCTTCTGTAAACTGTGATTTACCCACACACAATCTCAAACCAAATAAGATGCAAAGATGGGAACTTCACTGACACATCTGCATGCACAGTCTCACACCTTTACTAATCCCTTGATTAGCAACAAAGGTGCATTATTTCAGTAAGCACTTTTTTTTTTTTCAAATACATTTTACATTAGATAAGAATCTAATGTAAGCCTTGAGTACACGTAATAGTGAGATACTTCTCTGGTTCACAGCCAGTGATCTGGAGATTCTTCACGAACGTTTCTAAAAGTTTATGGAAGACAACTGCAGAGGGGAAGCCTACTTTCTATTGACAAATTTACTAAGCAGGATTCTGTGCGGTTTGGAGAGGGAATTATATCTTTGGAACCATAAAAAAAGATGAGACAGCTGCATTTTCTTTATAGTAGATATGGTGTTTTTCTTTGAATTTTAGGAAAATGTTGTAGATGATGCAGTATAGCTATGCTTGGAATAGTAGCTGGCAAAGAAGTAGGTTGGACTGCCAATGCATTATGGTAATGGTGAACAGCTTTATAATTTGCTGAGAAGATAAATTGGCATGAGAAAAAGGGAAGATAGATGAGCAGAATAAGCAATTTTTTTTTTTTGTCAGTTGCCATTATAAATTCTCTCAGCTTGCCAACCTGTGTTCTGGGAACAATCTCATAGATATAATCAACTATAATGATCAGATTTTAGGAACTGTGAATTTAGTTAAAACTCAGCTGATATCAGCATGTGCTTAGTTAGAATCATCTTAAGTATAACCCATAGCTCTCAAGTATATATGTGTTCATGAATTATTGATTTGATAGGTAAACTTAACTTGATATCAGCTATTTTAAAAATAAAAGCAGTCTTTTACCATGAGGGTGAAGATTTCTCATGCCTTGGACAAAAAACTTAAACTTTATTTTTCCCATGTTTTTGTGAACATTCAAGAGACACCTTATCATAGGTAGAATATATATTAGTCAAAACAGGTGTTAGAAAATGTGTTTTAGAGCCTTATTTTTGTTTCAATTATTCAGCAAGTGGTCTTCCTGTAATAGGTTTGTATTCTAATATGTAACCAGTGAAAGGTTGTTGCATCGATATTGCTTAACAATTAGTTACAGGGTGAGAATTTAAATAAAAGAGCTATTTTGTCTTGCATCATTAGGTAATAGTACTATATGGAGAAATAGCTGTACCAGAAAGGACAGCTAATTAAAACTCTACCTTCCAAATATCAAACTAAAGTATACTCCTTCCATTTGTAACAAGATATTTGTAGCAACTGAAGTCACTTCATGGTTGTTAGAGAATGTTTCATACTGAAATTCATAGTGACAATGCAGAAAGATTTCATGTTTTCTAATCAAGAGGCTTCTGCCTCTTACATTGAGTACATGTTATGGTGGTGTTGTCACTTTAATCTGCACAGAGTAATGCGCAGATGCAGTTTTAATAGCCAGCTAGAACAGTGCACCATATAATAAAACTAACCAGAAAAGAAATTTTTCTGGTCTGAGAGCCTTTTTTCATGAAATTCTGGATATGACTATTGTATATAAATATATGAAATTTCTAGTAGTTTGGAAGAAAACATTTTAGTACTAACTGGGGGGTGGCCAATCAGAAAAAGAGAGCTCAAAGTCCCACCAAGCCCCGCAGCTGAATAACCAGGCAGTTGGGAGGCCCATTGCTAGCCTGGCAGCCATGCAGCAAAGTAGAACCAGAGTGGTTAACCAGCTGGCAAAACAGCTAAGCAGCTGACTGGCCAATAAATAATACAAGCAGGCTGTTTCTTTGCATTTAATTAAAGGTTTCACTCAGATTAAAAGTTCTGTAGATATTACTGATTGTCACAATTACATATCACAAATACTAATTTGATATTAGAATTATTTGGTAATAAGATAATAAATAAATGAGAACAATTCATTGATATAAAAATGAGTCTTTCCTCTTAAGACAAACTGAGAAGGATGCTCTGCTTAGACAAATGCTTATTGTGGGTCTTCAGAACCGGAATCTCTCTGTGCCAGGGGCTGTGTACACCATTAAAATCCAGATTCATGGGGGAACTTGGGTGTCAAAAAAGCATAAATAATCCTGGAAGAGGGTTGGAGAGTTGAGGTTTCCTTTTTGTATCTTCTGCCTACAGTCTAACCTTTGCAGTATAGAAAAATTAGTAATATGAAAGGTAGAAAGTGCAGATAAATAAATACACATTTGTATTGAAACTACCTTTCTCTGTACATGTAATCTTCTTTTGAGGATGATGAACTTAAGTGACATTTTTTTGATTCCTTCCCTTTTGTCAGAAACAAGGATTAAATTGATATGTTCTGTTTTCTGGATAAGTGCTGTAACTTCTTAATTGGCAATGCATATATTAAAAAAAAAAAAAATCAAGAGACACCATAAATAGCATTTCGAAGTTGAAGGAATTTCCTTCTGATTGAAGGAATTAATATCAAATGAAAAATAGTTTCCCTGGGTTTATTGTCATAAGCAGAAATTAAATCTAGACTTCTGCATCTAAAATACTGGTTAATTTTCACAGCCTGACCAGCTACAGGTTTATTAACTCCAAGTCAGGATGGAGCTCAAATTTATGTCTAGGCACTGTTTGAGGACGAAAAAGCAATGAACAAAAATTTGATCTCCGGAGACTTATCGTTACTTTATTGATTTTACTGTTAATTTGCATTACTATTTTAGGTAGCTGTGCTCTTGCACACTGCCCTCACAATATGGCTCCAAAGCGTGAAACAAACTTTAAGCCACAAAATAACTCTTGGGTAGTGGTTTGAGCTGTAGATGGGCAAATGCTACAGTGAACAGGGGTATACAACAACAGTGATGCAAAAAATAGAAGTATAGAGGACACCACTGTTCTGTATGTTTGAAGCTTTGCCCTATAGCTAGATGATAGTTCAAACACAATGTAATAAGTTTATTTTCAGAAATAGTGTTTAACGAAACTGAGATGTTTAATGCTGACACAGCTTGAAGTGGAATAGCTAAAATATTTTATTTAGATGGTGAAATATTTTGTTTTGATTTAATTTTCTTAGTATTGAGTGTATCACTTTTATTTGTTACAATGATCATATTCATCTGACTTTACCACAAAGATTTTCAGAGAACAGCTGGAAAAAAACTACTCAACACTAAAATAAAAATTAAGTACTACTTGAGCACAGACCACTGTATAAAATTTTTCAAACTTTTTATTTGATAAGGAATTTCAATTTGAGAAATTGAAAATGTCTCAATTTTCAGTTTTGAAATTTTCAATTTTGAAAATTTCTCAATTTTCAATTTTTTCCTTAAAACTGGATTTTTTTTTTTTAAAGAAAACTCAAAGCAGAAGTTTCTAATTGAACTAAAGGTAGTAGGGGAAGACTGTGCATCCTAAAAGACTATGTGCAGCTATTCACCAGGCAATGATGATTTGATTTTAGTTGTAAAAGCCAGAGCTCTGAACTTGCAGGGCATTTTTTACAATTTTCATTTGGTTGATTTGGTTGCTGGTCTGCTAGGTGATTGAAGTTGCTTTCCCTCTTTGTGCATGAGTCTCTCTGTCTGTAACATGTAGATAACAATACTGATGATGACATTATTGCATTTTCCAAAGCTACTTCAAAGGTTAGGTGAAAAGTCCTGTGTAAAACCAAGGAATTTCTAAATCAGAATCACCTCATTCTCTCACTTGTGGATTGCTTGAATAGCTTTATGACATTACAGACTTATTTTCTTTTCCTTTTTTATTTGTAAGAACCCACAATGTCTGAATATTAAATGGTATACTTGTTGGCTAGTGTTATATTCTAACTACAGGAAGAGCCTGGTTTACAAATAAATGAAAGTTCCTAGATAAGTATGTTGACACATTGAAGATGGGCCTTATCCTTCTGTTTTCCTGTAAAATATACCTTGAATTATTGGCTTGACGGAAGGATTTCTTGTCTGAAGCTTATTCACCTTCTTTCTAACACTAAAATCTCGTGTAATAAAAAAAAAAAAAAGACCAACCTCTAATTCAAACCTTCCTAATGAGCAAGTCAAGATGAAAGACTACAGTAATTGATGTGAAAAAAAGCGCAGAAAAACAACACAGACAATTTTGTATACTGGGTCTAGTGTCTTGGAGTTAATTTTCTTCACAGAAGACTATACGGTGTTGTGGTTTGAATTTGTGACAAAACCAGAGTTGATAACACACCAGTGTTTTGGCTATTGCTGAGCAGTGCTTGCACAGCATCAAGGCTTGCTATTCCCCTCCACTCTGTCTGCACAGTGAGTAGGCCAGAAATAGACAGCATGGTGGGAAAGGACAAAATGTAAACACCTGACCCAAACTGACCAAAGGATATTCCATAACATATAACTACATGGTCAACAGTAAAAATGAGGAGAAGGGCTTGGGGGTGGGTAGCCATTGCGTGGAGACTGGCGTGGTTAATCTGTTATAGAACATGGTGAATGACTGCCTTTGTATCATTTGGTTTTGCTGTGATTTTTTCTCCCCTCTCTACTTACTAACTTTTGAAGAGTCTTTATTTTTGACCCAGGAGTTTTCTTGCTTTTGCTCTTTCTTTTCATGCTGTCAGGGGCGGGAGGGTAGTGAGTGAGCAGCTGTGTGGTGCTTAGCTGCTAGATGGGGCCAATCCACTACAATTCCTTAATCTTCCTGTACTTATAATAACTAATTTTCAGATGCACTGAAGTGATGGAGTAGTTCTTATTTCTTTGTACCCTGAATCTAGAAAAATACTTACTCTTGAAAAACAGGTGTCTGTTTTATAGTTTTAGGTGATGGCCTGCATAACCTACGCTCTCTTGTTCTATATCTTGAGCGTGAAAGTCATAGGCTACAACCCTTCTCCTGGTTCCCAGAGCAGTGAAAAAAAAGAACCCCCCAAAAAACCCCAAAACCCTGTTAACTGACCTGGATAGAGACAAATTCTTTCTAGCCTGTGTCCCATGTACTTGTATCATGCTGGGCATGACCGGCAGCGTGACTGTGTGGTTTCTGAAATAGTGCTGATCTGTATCCCATCATTTGGTCATGCAAAGTGGACAGTCTTGTCTGTTCATGTTTGTCCTAGCATACTATTAATTGATAAATAAAAAGTCCCACAGAGGGCATGTCAATAAATGTGTGTTCGGAAAAAAAAAAGTTTTCCACAGAAGACCTTTATCAAAGCTTTATGAAAAGTTAATGATCTTTGGCCCTAATAATTTTTTTTAATCTTTTAATAATTACTATTTATTTGTTTTAATTCAGGCTTTCTGGAATGAATATACCTCCTCCAGTTATCAGCAACAAAAACTGGCTCAGACTGCATTTTGTAACAGACAGCAATCACCGATACCGTGGATTTAGTGCTCACTACCAAGGTATATTTAATGAAATACATATGTTGTGGTTCTTTATGTTAAGAAAAAAAAAGTACTTAAAATTGTAGAGAAAATGGGATGGGCCATTTTAAAAAAACTTCATAGAAGTATAGTTTGTAGTTGCATAAATGATAAATCAATCAGTGTGACCTGTTATATCAAATTACAGTATGTTAGAGTATGGGTCATGTATTATCCAGCGTTTCTAAATACAGTTATCAAAAATTACAGCAGACGACTTCATTTTGCTTCTCTTTACCCTGTGCAAGTACTTAGCTTTTAAAATGATCCTAATATTCTGAATTATACTGCATAACAGATACAGAAATGTTTTTATCATTAAAATATGTATTTGCTTCTGTAGTTGTATAATTCATGTTTGTAAAACGGTAAGTTTCTACTGACTAATGCAGCATTTAGTCACTATTATCTCCTACTATCTATTTCTGAATGCATTGTGCTATTAAGGGTTTTATTAACCTGTAAGGTTCTTATCCACTCTTTTTATGAACAAGCATTATTTTGAGTAAGAATGAGAGCATCTGAAGCAGTAACTTGGGAATATCACCATTTAGAACAAGGTCATTTTAATGATGAAGTGCTGATGAAAACTGAGCTTCATTAGTGTATGGTAATACTGACTGCTTTTTCACAAGCACGACTGTAAATATTTTTCAGTATCTACAGTGTATCAATGGATCTTCAGGGAACAATAACCCTTTTTGTGCTCTTGCGCTTTTCCACTTATCTAATGAAAAAAAAATCACAGAATTACGAACAAGATTTAATTCAGGACTTTCTTTTACAGTTCTCTATAGGAAATTTAGCATAGGAAGAGATTAGCTACATGAATGTTTGCAGAATCTGATAAAATTCATCAAGTAATATAAAAATTGCAACTAACAAAAGACTAGCCTAATTTTTTAAGGTAATTGATCTTTTAATAGTAAACTTTTTGCAACTCTCTGTCATTGCCTTATATAACATGTTTATGTGATAACAGACTAAATTTGGTTACTATTTCAGCAAATACTGTATATTTCTATTTAGACTTCCAGAGTTCATAGGTGTTCTGGAATGTATATTCTGAATGAATGTAAGGAAAGGGAGCTTACCTACTGCAGCTCTAGGGCTACTATAACTGTTTATGAAAGGCACTGGCTCATTTATGGCATGGTATCCTTCATACCAAATATGATAAGCCACATTCTTTTGTGGGAAATTGCTAGCTTATGGGACTGTTAAAAGATTCAAAGCAGAAACCTTCTCTATTAGATCCTGCCCTACAATGGAGAAACCATGTGATAACTATTTTGGTGGTTTATGTGAAGTAATTTGAATTGTTGAGATGTTCATTTTTGAACAACCGAGAAAAGGAGAACAAGCTGTCTCAGATGA
>NW_010254520.1:24945-31053 GCF_000690775.1 Eurypyga helias
AAGAGAACAGTAGACGTTTGTTTAGTTTCAAAATGTGTTTTGTGCAAGTCACATAGAACATGTAAGTTAGTAGGTGTGGGAGATTTGAATATGCTGTTTGTCTTCTATTTCTCTTAAACACCTTATTTTGTAGTGATGATACTATGGGTTTTCTAGTATTAGTTTGGTTTGCTCATTATATATCTAAATGGTGTATTCCTGAATATATGATAAAGCATACTCTGCAGTAAGTTGTGAAATGCTCCAGTACTGCATTATGCATAAAATAAAGAAAATGTCTTTTACAACTCTTTGAAAAAAAAGTATGTAGGCAGTAAATAACTTCAGCATGTAAAATCATTAAATGTGCATATCCAAATAGATATGAACATTGAAAATTAACTTTGACAGCAAAAAATTGAAAAATGGGTAGTCAGTTAATAGGGTAGAGCAGTTTCTGGGTTCATCATAGGTTAAAGGAGAGAGTGTGAGGTAAATAAATAAACATTATTAAAAAATTTCATATGTTTAGAAAACAAATAAAAATGTGTACCAGAAAATATTTTGTTTTCTTAAGAACTGAAATATTTATTTTTTCAGTTAGAAGTAACTTTAAGCCTTTTTTATAAAGTCCATTTTCAAACAGTAATTTCAGCGGTGCACTGCTGTAAGTTGTCACAAAAGCAGATAACTGATCAAAATAAAAAAAAAAAAAGTATTCCAAAAAGCCATGTAGTATGGGTACATGTATTTTCTTTTCAGGAGTTTGTTTTTGCATCACTTTTGAGAAGGTGCCTGTTGATCCTTTCAATAGCCTGTATTAGCACTGCACTACACTGTTATAACTGCTGTAAAAACCCGCTCTATCTCCTGCCTCAGTAACATAGGTATTACTGCAATTTCTTCCTGACTTCCATCCTTGAAATTTAATCTTTTCTATCTAGTACCACTGTAACAAGAATTAGTATTTGATTACTGCTTCACCTGTTTAACTTTCTTTATCTAATTTTTCCCTCTTTCGAAGGAGCCAGATTCCAAATTCTCAACAGAACACTGCATAACTTTTACTCCATCACTGTTTAGTACTCTGGTACTCTTTTGTCTAATCACTCCCTTGGCTTGCTGGTTTTGTATGCATGACTGCACATTTTGTACTACTGTATTTGGGTGATGGTTTGACCCTGGATAGCAGCAAAGCACTCCCAGAGCCACTCACTCACTCCTTCCCCACAGTGGAACAGGGCAGAAATTACGACGAACAATACTAAGATAACTCATGGATTGAAAGGAAGGCAGGGAAAATCATTCTTCAGCTACTGTCCTGGGAAAAACAGTCTTAATTTAAAACATTTAATTACAGATCTGGGTGTTTGAAAACATATTTACACAATTAGGGAAAACATCTTTCCCCTCCCCTTTCTCAGCTGAACTTCATTCCAGACACCTCTCCTTTGCCTTCCTTTGTCTACTCCACCACAGATTACACTTTTTCTCTTTGGTGATGTGATGGGCCGTGCAGGACATTCAGGTCAAGGTGTAGGATTTTCTTTCTGTTACTCCTTATTTCTCATTCTTTTCTTTTGCCGTTTCTCCCTTCTTACTCATTGATCAGAAGTGGGTTGACTATGGGCCATGGTCTCTTAGGGGGAGAACCTGCTCCAGTGTGGGTTATCCACGGGCTCAGATTTCTTTGAGGGTGTTAGTGGCTCTGGAATGGAACACTCCTGCTCTTGTCTTGTTCCTTTCTCTCAGTGTTTACTGCCTTTTCTTAAACACATTTTCACAGAGATGTCACAAATTCGGCTGATGGGCTCAGCTGTGTCCTTTGGTGGGTCTGTTGGGGAGCAACCAGCTGCGGCCAGCATTGGGCAGACCCTGACCTCCCATCACAGAGTTCATAGGTCTATCCACCCTGCCCCCCTGCTACTAAACCCCTGCCATTAATAGCAAGTACAATCTGAAAGAACTCATTTGTTGTTTTATTCAAACAAAAGAAAATAAACAAGTTTTATGGGCACTTCTTAGGCAAGATACAAAATAACTAAATCTTTTTGCCTTCTGTTCTCTTAAATTTATGAACAGTGCTTTTTTAAGATTATTTTTCACAAGGCGGCCTCACATGACCTAGCTTCAGTGTAATATCTAAAGTCGTTGTGACCTACACATTTGAAAAGAAGATTAAAAATGGTGCAACGCGAAGTCTTAAAATCTAGCTGCTAATGAAAAACAACCCCAAACAACAGGAAACCTATGGTATTGCAGAATCTTTCATAAGCATCCTTTTAATATAATTGTCATATTTTGCCTAATTTTCTGTTTAAGGTTTCAGTCTTTCAAACACCTGTGAAAATGTTTGAATTGGCTTATACAGAACAAATGAAATTTACTGACGTACATGGAACGACAGGAAATTCTCAGCTTCGTATAAGTGCAGTCATGCAAGTTATGTGTATTGGATTCTATTAATAGGCATTTTAATTAATGAAAGATACTGATTTATGCAATATTTAAAAGATGTTGATAAATGATAAACAAAGTGATCTAAGTGAATTAGAACTGAATCAAAATGTTTCCCTACCGATGTCATGTCATAACAGGGACAGTTCTCCTATTCACTGTAGGTTCTTTGTCTCCATGTTTTCTGTCCTTATTGCTTTGTTAAAAGTAACTGCTTAGAGTTAGAAACTGTTGGCTGAAGTAGAACCAGAGCTTCTTTGCATCTTCCTGAGGCTGTTCCCTCACTGTTTCTTGTGACTGGTAATCCTCTTTTGCTGTTTCTAAGATTAGTTGTGCTTTTTCACTCCATCCATTTGCAGTTCCTGCAGAAGTTCCTTTTGCTTGCTGCTTTCTGTTGGCTACTCTGCACTACATCACCTACGTACGAATCCATAATATTATCTAAGTGGACAGAAGGGATTAAGTGAGCTTCACAGCTTCCAGTCTTTCAGTTTGTGGTATACACAAACTTCAATATTCTTTATGTCAAGCATACCTGGACTCTGAAAGGGCTTTTGGAAAATACTTTCTTCTTTTATGGCTGGTTAAACATTACTTTAAGAATTTGTAACTTTGCTATCTTTTGAGATGCAGTATCCTTTCTCTCTCAACCTCCTTGAAAGCTCTGGAACATTTCAGTAGTAGGTCTACTGTCGCTATTTATTTCACTTGTGAAATCCATTTCTTAACTGCCTTTACTCCCTTTTCTTTACCCTGTTTAAGCTATGTACAAACTAATGTTTCTACTATGAACAAAATGTTTGAGTGCACAATAGCATCTGCCTTCCATTAAGAATCTTTGCTTATAGGAAAATACAGATATATCTGGAACATTTCAGTAGTAGGTCTACTGTCGCTATTTATTTCACTTGTGAAATCCATTTCTTAACTGCCTTTACTCCCTTTTCTTTACCCTGTTTAAGCTATGTACAAACTAATGTTTCTACTATGAACAAAATGTTTGAGTGCACAATAGCATCTGCCTTCCATTAAGAATCTTTGCTTATAGGAAAATACAGATATATCCATGAGCTGTTCAGAGTAGGATAAAATTTAACTGTCATGTTCATGTTAAAAGCATACAAATGATTACTCTGCTTAATACTTGACAGCCAGCTATGTAGAACTGAGGTTAGATAAATGCCAACATTTTCAATCTGTGATACAATATGGAGAAAAGTGGCATTGAAGTTTGCACTTTGTCTGCTTGATTTTTGATTTTTTTTTCTGTCATTTCATGTATGAATAGAAATGTATCTTTATTCAGAAATTATTTATAGAGTTAGAAATTTTTAAACTTTTTTGTTGGTTTTGCTTTGAGAGAGAATTTGAAGCAAATGACAATCAGGTGAAGGACAAAATTAAGTAGTATTAACATCATCCGAGCATCATGGCCAGAGTTCCCAGAAGGGGAAAACTGTGTTTATCACTTTTTTTCAGAACAACTGACAATTTAAAAAGAATTTTTCATTCACTGCTTCTCTCAAAGTCTTTTCCAATGAACAGTACTACTACCATAAGACTCAGCGGTCGTAAAAAGTCTTAGGAGAGATACAGCTTCCAGAAACCAAAATGTAGATTTCTTTGTATTGTAACCTACAGCTTTAAACATGTATAAGTATCTAAATTATCTATTAAAGTTGGAGAGCTGTGGGGTACAGTTCAGTTGTACATGAGTATGTGTGCACTGGTATGAAATCACCTAGGTTATCCAAGATATTTTTATAGCATTAGCAGAAATGCAGAGGCTCTTCTGGCATACAAACCAAGGTGTTGCAAAGCAGTACCTTATTAAGTATCATAATTGCACTAACCCAAACTATATATGGCCAACTGAACCTTCCCTATACCTAGATAATCCTGTCAGTACAGGTTACAGAATTATTCAGCTGTGACCACATGGTAGGGGTTTGGTAGAGGTTCTCTGGAGTAAATCAGAAAACTGCATGGTGTTGGCAGATTAGATCTTACAGGAGACAGTGTCATTCGGGCACAGGAAAGTACACCTAAAATGACAACAGACTGTATATAGGCAGCTGTTTTGTCCTGTCCAAGGTGTGTACTTTAATATTAATTCAAACACTACAATCCATTCACTACACTGATTAGATTTCATTTATTATAATAGTTTATACACCTGGTGCAACTATAGACATGCAGATGTATGTTTCTTAATCTCAGGTTGAGTCTCACATAATGTGATTACTCACTTAATAAAATAGCATTTTACTACTAATGTGCTCATGGGAACTTGAGGTTCCCTGGGAGAAATTAAGGTGCTGCATCACTTATGCCACATCGCTAGATGTCTGCTACTTAAATAAGGGCTGTGCCTCCTTCTGCTTAGGACAGTGTAAATAACTTCCTGGTTGCACTGGTAATTTATTTGAAAGATGGTATTTTTTTTATTTTTTATTTTTTTTTATTTAGACAGATACTTAGTTCACAGTATTGTAAGTCTGTGACTTTTCAGACCCTGTGCTCCTATTGTCAAAACAACACAGATGGCTGCCTGATTCTATGATGGATGGAGGCAAAAGGAAACTGCTCTTCATAGAACGAAAGGACATTACCAAAGTTTCTTAGCAGATTGCTTTATTATCTTTCTTGCCTCCAGGCATAAAAATAATTCAAATTGCATACATTGTCACACAAGTAAAATGTTTTTAGCGGATTTTCATACTTACGGGTTTTTTAGCTCTGTGTCATCTTATATTCAGCTATACTTTATGAACAGATGATTTTTCACCTTTGCACTCTTGAGAGTTCTTTATTCACAACTATACACCCACACAATGACAGTGTGCAGAATGACATTGATTTTGCTGTAGTCAAGTCAGAGAGGAGAAAAACTGCTGCATTTTGTTGACCCTCCCCAATTTTAAAGTACTTACTTTCAGAATTCTCCTAGTTATATGTTTTAATAACACCACTGTTGACAGTCAATTTAGTTCTGATACTGTATACAGATCCAGAGAGATCTATTTCTAAAATTTTAATTTTCTTCCTTCTTCAAGATCATCACACATTAAAGAAATCGATGGAACTGTTTAACATGAAAATATAGTAATCTGTGCCAATGTTTAAATTGGTGTATTGTAATTTACTTCTGAAATAAATGTTAAGTGATGCAGTAAAAAGTTCTTCCTATTTTTTAATGATTTGACAGATGCTTCTTAATTTCATGCTTATCCTAAGGAAAATCCTCTAATGTTTTAGGTACATTCAAACATTTTGATATGTTTCTATTTCAGTTACTATTCTACACACTTCTGTTTATTGTTTACAAAAGAGTAAATAACAGCGTTTTATGTACTACTGATTTTAATTCCATCTTTTCTGTAGAAGAAGAAATGATTACTGAGATACTCTTTATTCCAAATTTAGGTAATACTTAGAAAGAAAGAATTTTCTTTACTTCGATCAGTTTTGTTTGAAATTCAGGAATCTATAAACTGAAATGAAAAACAGCATTTGAAACAGCAATAAAAACCCCAGGAAATTAATATATTCATACTATAAACCCCATGGGTAATATGAACAGTCCTGGTTTATGGAAAGGAAAAAAATAGTAAAAATCAGTGTGGTTTTAATGACCTTGTTTTTATATACATATTAATATGTATATATATA
>NW_010254520.1:31095-78432 GCF_000690775.1 Eurypyga helias
AATTATACAACTGTGTATAAATATATATTAAAAAAGTAATCCTCTAAGAAATCCAACTAAAATTCAAGAAAAATTAACTATTAAAATAAATATTCTCTGGCAGTGGAACTTTACTAGTAAGAGTACATGAACTGTAGAGTTTATAAGACCTTCAGAATGCTTTATTTCAATAAGGTCAAAACATTAATACATTAACCTCTATGTCTGAATGCTTCATGACCGCCTAACATTGCACTGAGGATCTGTTCATGTCAAGGTCATGAAACAACTGAGGGAAAAACCTGGGATAAAATACTTTACATTCACACATTTTAGTGGTATTGAGATAGTGTTGGTTGGCCCATCTAGCATGTCTGTCGAGGAGTTGTCCGTGACATCTTCCAAAAACCCATCACCACATTCCAGCCATGTGAGCTGTTCCACCACATCTTGGTTATTCCAATGATGTCACCATCCCGTGATGGCATGTGGAGCTCCAGTTCCTCCCACTTCTGTCCCAGGCTGACTGCATGTGTGTGTAAATTTGAGACAGGGGTCTCTTCACCCTATTTTATCATTCCTGAAGTCTCTCATATTTCTGTAAATAATTAATTTCCTTTTCACTTTTTCCACTATGTAATTTGAATGTGGCTCTTTATCTCTCCATCGTTCTTAGTACAGAACTCTCAACTGCAGGCTGGCCAGAGCATTGGCAAAAATGTTCTTGCTACAACTTCATCAGAGGCACCTTTATTACGTTGAGTAACAGCTGACTGTAGTGACTCTGTTTGATGTTTAACAGCACGTAAGATTTGTAGCGCTGCATCCTAAACCATCATTGCGTCAGGCAATTTATCTTTAAGTGACTGGGGTCTCACAGTTATAGTGATGTAGTCTTCCTGCTGCACTTGCAATTCAAGACCTTAACTTGTGTTGCTTCTTTGTAACTCCCTTTGCATAGCAAACACTGAAAAATTGTCTTATTTTGGAAATAAAGTAATGGGATCTGCTGATCATTACTATCATCAGTTCTATCACCAAGCTCATGTTCTGAGGTAGTCAGTATATGTAAATCACTACGTAGTCTTCAGGACCATACTTGGAGTGCTTAAGAAAGCACTGCTTAGGGCTTTTTAAACTCAACCTGTACTGTGACTCCTGTTGTTGCTCTGCCCTCACTATGTTTCAGAAGAATGTAACAAAATTGAAGGAAATTCTGAGGATGATGGCAAAGATGATCAAACACAGGGATTAGTTTATGATTGAAAAGTGATTGACTAGTGTAGGACCCTGAAGCTTGGAAAATACGTAGAGCTGTGAGAAGGGGGGAGATACACAGACTGGAAAGTTGTGAGGTGCAGGGATAGTACTGGAAGCAGGTATTCTGACTGGTTTGTATGCCAAAACTGAGGTGCATACCAGTGAAGCCCAAAGTCAGCCAGAAAGTTGCCAGCAGAGTAGGGCATGGGGTATTTTAAGCCTCAAACCAGGACAGCTGAAAACTATGTAACACTAATCCCTCTACTTTTCACAAAGTTGGCAGAATTGCTTATGTAATGCTGTTTTAGTTTATAGTACTGCTGAGGTGCACTATGATGTGTACAAATCCTTGACTTGAAGGACATATATTAAAATTAAATAAAGCTGACACAAATCGGAAAGGGAACAGGCATATTGACTTCCTTCTCTTCTCAGTTAATAGTAAATTTGGGATTAAAGGCAATACCTTTTAATTCCTTTTATATAAGTCTACCGTATAGGTGTAACAACAGGCAAATAGCCTATGTAGGTTTATAAATGGAGATATAACAAGAAAGGGTTTATTTTCATTTTTATGTAGCCTGGTGTGGAGTACCTTGTCTTTTCATGAAAGATATATTAAAGCCACGTGTTTAAATCATAGTTTCCCCTGGAAAGTTCTAAAACTTACATGTGTTAAATAAATTCATGATCAAAAAATTTTGTAATTATAGTCTTGAAGGAAATTTCAGTTTTAAGAAATTTACTGTCTCCTTTGTTTTTTAAGCCATTTGAGCACTCTCTTTTGACACTTAGAGCAAACCCGTCAGTAGTACTTAAGCTAAGAATCATTCAGCTACCCAATGGCCTTAACGGGAATTTGTGAACGGTAGCCAGCCTGGAAGAAATTCATCCTTTTACCGCTTGTGGAGATTATCACAATGTAGGCTTTGAAGATTTAATTGACGTTTAAGTATCCCATGGTCTGTACAGAGGAAAATGTTTATTTTTGTACTTGTCTTTGTACTCATCTTGTGTTAGAATTAATACGATGTGATTTTTTTCCCATTATTTTTAATTATTATATCCTCAAGAAACAAACTTACTTGATACTTGCTGAAAATTCTCAATTGTTGCTGTCCAGTAGCTTTTCCTTACAAGTGAGAGAAGTTACTTTAGAACTCTATAATATTTCTGAAACTGTTGCCTCTGCAAAGATGATCTAGTGCCATTTAATTTATGTAAAGTATCTAGCAATGGTGGTAAAACTATTGGAAGTTTGACAGAAGTCAAATTCTAAGTAGAAATAACCAGAACCTAATGAGAGACATAGAGAGCATGACATGCTATAAGCATCAAATAAACCTTCAACTTAAAGAATTATAATTTCAGTAATTTTCAAGATGCATTCAGAAGGTTTCTGATGTATTTTATTGTTAGATTTTTGACAAGAGAAAGGTTTGTAATTGAATTTTTGTCCTGCAAAACAATCAAACAAAACTTCCTGCCAGACAGACATGCTCACATAATTCCAGAAAAGACATGTTTAATGCAAATTGCTTTCCATCAAGGTAAGTTTACATACATCATTCTCAGATCATAGCAGTTTGTAAGTTAGTTTGCACAGAATATATGAAACTTGTTTTAGTGACCCTTTTAATAATTTTTCCTGATATTAATCCCAGTAATATTTGTGATAGTTATTTCAATTTCCTACCCAGGAAGGACCTTAAACTCTAAGAGATTAGATCTACTGCAAAGAATGTTACATGTCTGTGTAAAAATACATAAAATCTTCTGCCGGGAAAAACAGAGGAACTATGCTTTTTTATATTTAGGATTTTATTTTTCTTCAGGGGTATTAAGAACGGAACATTACTAATTTAAAAGGTAGATAAATACATTAATGCAAATAAATAAAAGTACAAGGAGAAAAAAAAGTCCTTCATGACAATCATAGTGTCTCCAGTAAAATTCTATACCCCAGAAACCCATGAATTATGGCATAATCAATTGATGTGAAATTAGGAGTTACTTCTTTTCACATAAGAGAAGGTTTAGAGAATACTTAAAGTATTTATGATGGTGCAAAGAGAATATAAATACTATATACTGCCTCCTGCTTTCTTTTATTTCTCACTGTGTCCATGGTGGACCTTAGAATACAGTAAAATTAGGCTATTGACATTGGTTTCAGGTATTTCCTTTTGTTGTCTTTTTTCCCATGGCAGTAATTCCAGTAGGATTCAGAGTAGAAACCACATGGAACTACCTCATGTTCTCTGTACTATCTTCTTGTCAAGTCTCTGGTCTTGGCTTTAATATCAGTATGCTCAAAATAAGAAACATTCAGTTTTTATTTTGAAGTACCTTCATTTGAAAAGTATCATGACTCTGGTAGAATGAATGACAACAAATTTTATTCTTTATATGCAGTATTCTTACACAATTTTTAAAGAAAAAAAAAAACAAACTCAAAACATTTAAAAGCAGCCTAAATTCAGTGCAGCTTCAACATTTAATTTATGGTTTTCCAGAATAATGAAAATATATGAAAAATTCTGCACAATGTCTTTAAGTCTTTTTCTACTCTTTCTGTTTGAAGTATGTGTTACATGGAAGGTGTCCCATAATATGTTATAATAGATTAAGAACAATTTCTGAGGTAGAGAGTTGCACTAGTTTCTGCATTTCAGCCCCCTGACTCTGCAGGGTGCTTTGTGTTTGTTCCAAATAACTTACCTTAATAAAATTCTAATTTCTGGATTTTGGTACTTTCGTTGTCTGAAACCTGAATTCTAGTTCTGCTTAGTTCCTCTTTGGTTGTCTTCCAGGTCTAATGATATGCATGAACCTCCTAATATGTTTAGTTAGCTGGTCGTAAAGAAATTGCTGAAAGCAGGCTCCCAAAAAGCAAGAATCCACAAAGTCATGTTTTCCAACATGACTCTAGAAAATTAACAAATTCTGTGAAAAATACTGAATTTCCATTTTTGCATGGAAGAATAGATTTTGTGATTGAGTCCAGGAACTGTATGTCCTTGATCTGGGTAAAGAGGACATTTCACATAACTTGAGGAAGCTGAACAGCTTGAAAAAGGGTATTTCATGGTCTCAAAAAATTTAACAAATATCGACAACTTCATACAAATTTAATTTTTATTTCTGATAGTATTCTTTAGAGTGAAAATGACGTGATTTTCTCAGAGAGATTTTTTTCCCAGTGTCAGCTTTGAGTTTTTCTGGAAAATAAATTGATTTGCTGACATACAGAATTTATATCCAAGAACGTAATTTCCACAGCAGACTAACCTGAGAGTAGGGTATTTTTTAAGAAAAGGAAAAAAGTGGAAAAAAAGTGTAGAACATATATTAAAATTTTTAAATTTCTAGTTCAAATATGCACTTTAAAAAAATGTGATTCCAATTTTAAGAATATTAGTTTCTAAGACACTTTACAGATCAATATTTTTAAAAATAAACAGAGATGTTGGTGCATATGTGTATAAATATCTGATGAGAGGAAGTAACAAAGATCCCGCCAGACTGTTCTCAATAGTCCCCAGTGAAAGAATGAATGCTAATGGGCACGTACTGAAATACGGGAAATTCCATTCAAACAGAAGAAAACTTTTTAATTTAAATATGATTGAAAAATGGAGCAAGTTTTCCAGGGAGGTTGTACAAGTCTCTGTCCCTGTAGAGCTAGAGACTGAATGTGACTTGACGCTATTCTGAGCAATGTGCTTTAGTTGACCCAACTTTTAGCAGATGGGGGTGAACTGGACAACCTCCAGAGATGCCTTCCAACCTCAGCCGTTCTGTGAACATCTTAAGTGTTCATATATGCTGAGGAAGCAGTAATATAACAATTTGTTCTATCAGCTAAGGAATGTAAGAAATATCTAAAACCAACTTCCATTTCTGAAACTCAAATTGCCATGTTTTTAAACACAGGACAAATACCTTTGTCCTGTAGAAGATGCCTCTTTGTGAGCATTTATTTGTACAACATAATACACTGCTGAGAAAAGATACTTGTAGTAACTGAGGTAGCTATTATAAATATTAGTAACCATTTTGCCTATTGAAAAAACTCATTACTATCATTGTATCGTAGTG
This sequence comes from Eurypyga helias, assembly GCF_000690775.1. Taxonomy (NCBI): domain Eukaryota; kingdom Metazoa; phylum Chordata; class Aves; order Eurypygiformes; family Eurypygidae; genus Eurypyga; species Eurypyga helias. The sequence continues at coordinate 36,436 of NW_010254520.1, forward strand.
AAAAATTGACTGAAATGCTAAGGCAATACTTGTATAACTCTTATAAGAATACATTTTAAATATATTTACATGTAAACATTTAGCTTAAGACATCTTGCTGACTAATTTAGACCTCACAGGCAAACTTTTCCTTCGGCAAGGCTCTTGCTTTGCACTTGATGCCCACTTCATAGCACATAAGTTCACTTCACTGCCCACTTGATGCTGACAGGACATAATGTTTTTGAAGAATAGGTTTATCTATATAAAATAATAAGTGGATTTTGAATCAGTTTCTATACTGAAGAAACCTTCTTCCTTGAGAATTGTTTTCATCTCACTTAAGACTCGACCTTTCTTAAAGAGCAGTATTTTTCAGACTGTCTTGACCTTTTGAATAAAGCCAGAAACTAAAATATGGTACAGTTTAATTTATAATTTGTTCAACCTTTTATTACTTTATGATAAACATTTACTCTGTTTAGAGATTAACTTTGACTACTTACTATGAGTGAGAAATAAGTGAAGAATAACGCTTCTTGTTAGATGTAATGTTACTCTGTTCATAAGCATTGTATTTTTCACAGTGTCTTGGTTTATCTCATTGATAAAGACACAGTAATTTTTAGGGTGCAGGAAGGACAAATGGCTTCCTTAGGGTTGGCAAGCTGTGGAAGATAGGGAATCTGGGCTGGCAGTGGAGGTCATCGCAGCCAGTGCTGGTCCCACTGGCCCAGCCAGGGAGCAGGGCAGAACAGGCGACAGACAGAGGCAGCCCCAGCCCTGGGTATCAGACACCGCCATGGGAATGGGGACAGAACAAGGCCAGGCAGGGACGTCAGCCCCATGGCCAGGCAGAGCAGGGCTGCAAGGAGCTGGAGACCAGCACTGCTGTGGAATCACTGGGGCAGGGACTGATGTCCCCAGGCTAGGGGTCCTGGACCCATGGTCGAGGGGAGGCTTGGAAGTCCTGTTTAGGCCCATGAGAGCTCTCAGAGTCCTGACAGTCATTTAACAGTACTTCAGTGGTACAAGATACATAGAAATACAACGTATATTTGATATACAACACTTCAGATCTGACTTTAGTTGAATGTTGTAATGCTTACAGAGTATACTGTAGGCACAGAATCTTGTGATGACCAATGGAATACAATTTATGTGGAGTTTACAATTTACTGTTATTCCAATTAAAGTTTTAACAGTCTGATTGTCTAAATTATCTAATATAGAAAAACCTCAATAATAATAAAACACTTATAAATGCCTTCCTAGACTCCACTAAAATTTTCTCTTGCCTTATTTTCATCGTGATACTGTGTCCTTGGGGTGGAGATTACAATTAATTTATAGTATCTAAGGGTCTGCTTTGGGAAGAGTGTGGTATTTGTGGTGGTGACAGGATGCGGTCTGGTGTGGTGTGTGTTCCTCTTCATTCTTGGACTTTGTTTCTTTTTTCATGTGTTTTTAACACAGCATTCTTTTTTTTATTATTCTACTTTACTAAAATCTGAGTTACACGTTAGGTTCCTTCAGTCTCAGAAAGTATAAAAGGGTATTGCTTGTTGTGAAGTGACTTTGTAGCTTTATCAGAGCTTTACAGTATGCAGTATTCTCAGAGTGCAACATTCCTGAAATACGAACAGGTCAGGAAATACTCACTTGGCCACTACACATAATCAAAACTAGCAAAAAAGTCCTCAGGCAAGGCTTCATGAGGTCAACACAAATCCTGTGGCCTTGTATTACTAACGGCAAAATTGTACTTCTTAGGCTACAGTCTTTGGAATTTCTGTATCATTCTCCATTAATTTTTCTAGACACAGGTAGAGCATACAATGAAGAAGATGTGCTTATGTATTAAGATTTGTGTTCTTGCCTATGCAGTGAACATATACAAACTGATATTAAGGTAAACTGGAAAGAGACCTTTTCTGCAAGCTTGTCTTTGCCATTTCCTAGTAAATGAACAGCCTTTCTAAGAATTTCACATTATTTCTAGCAAGTACTAAGCTGTTTAAAAACAAAGAAAAAAATTATTAGCTCTTAAAGTTATCTTCCTGTAGTGAAGATTAATACATTGGATAAATTTTTTTGATTCTTAAATTACTTCAGTAATCTTTGGTAATAACTTTTTGTCAAATATCTCCATTGTGTCCAACACTGATTTAGAAAAGAAATTTTAGGCATTTAGCCTGCTTAGGGCAATGATTAGATAACTGACCTAGATACTCAAGAGCAATGATACAAAGATTTTTTGATATTAAGAGTAAATGTAAGACCATTATTACTGGTTTTATCATCCATTCTTTCTCCATGCATCTGAACTTCACTGAAAAAATAAGAAGTAGGAGTGTCAATGTCATATCACTGTATAGTTCTGGCAAGTATTTTTCTATGTGGTACTGTATATTTGAATTACACATGTCATTTTACTTGCTTATAGCACTGAACAGATAGAAATTAACATTAATCAATATTAATTTTTTGAGTAACTAATATTAATATCCCTGTGGCAATAAAGAAAGTGTGAATTTCATTTTGTTGATCAGAAATGAGGGCAGTACAATATAATGGCATGTCCAAGGTGACTCAAGGAACAGAATTAGAAATCAGAACCTTTAAACTTATGGAAACCTTTGATTAAATGACCATTATAGGTTCACATTGAAATATTTTTTGAAAAGGTTCATAAAAGATTTTGCAATAGTTTATCTTGCTTTAAACCTTTTTTTTTCTTTTTGAAGGCAAGATATAGCACATGTACTAGCAATAAATTAATGTTGCATCATTTTCCCTGTTATATTTTGATTTATCTGCTTAAAATTTCAGAAGAGGATGCTTTCTAAAACTGTCCAAATCTAATCATTAAAATGCCATTCATGAAGAAGTGAAGCAGCAGGTTCTGTTCTGGTGTGTGGTCTAAGCTAAGGCAGTGGGTTATATTTTGCACTGCAGAATGTGTAAAACTCATTTGGTTTCCTTTTGTCCTAAGTAGTTCCTGGGACAGAAAGAAACATATCTTGATACATGGTTACTACATACAGTGCAATGCTCATAGTCTGTATACTAGTCATTAAGATTTGCCTAGTATCCTGTCCCTAAAAAGGATAACTAAAACTTTCTGTTGCACTATGATTAACAAGAGCAGGAAACAAAGCAAATAAATGAATGAGAAAATATTGGTAAGGCTTTTTATTTGACAAATACAATAAAGGTACTCCTTGTAAGATGACTACTAGTAAATAACAGCAATAGATGTGAATACTTTCCATTTGCAGCATTTTATCATTCGTCTCGTAGATTCCTATAATACCATTGAAAGAGAATCTTGAAGAATTTATAAGGCTTTTTCTGATGATTATGGTGAATTCCGCAGATTTCTCTTGCATTGATGCACAACACTTTTGAGAAGAAAGCAAAGTATAACTGTATCTATGCAACAAATGATTACATGAAAATAACATTTTTTATTTCACATCACTGCTATCTCATTTACAAACCTTCATTTGTGTTAAAGTTTGGTTTTGTTTATTTTTTTAATAATAGGCTTTTCAAAACTTATTTTCTCACTGAAGTTAAACCAACTGAAAGAACAATATCTATATGTATGCCTACACTGGTGATTTTCATATTGTTTTTCTACTAAACAAACATACCTTACTGGAATAAAACCTATTATTTGGATAGGTATTTGTAAAGGAAAAAAAAAGTGCTACTTCTCTATCTATGTCCTGAGTTTACTGGAGAGGATATTAATCATGTTAACATGATCAACATTTCTGTAGTATGAAAAAATAGATTTTTTTTTTATAGAATTTCAGATTTTCAAATGTAATCATTTTGATAAAATTAAGATACATTAAATGACTATTTTCAGTATCTAATTAAAACAATTTTAGGTGATCTTAAGTTCACTGAGAGAAGTATCTGGAAAATCATGGAGACATGCATTTGTAGGTACTGAAGGGTAACAAATGTCTATCTCCTGCATCCCTGAATATTTCTGGTTTGTGCTTAATTGTTACTTTCAGATTGTTCCGTGTCTTACTGCAGCAGTTGATTTTTACATAAAATTAATATAAAGATGGAGAGAAAAGGAAGAAAGAAGTAACAGTAGAGGTGTTGAAAAAAGAGAGAAAAAAATGCAAGTAAAAAAATCATAAGTGACTGCAGTAATTCAAAGAAGTGCCTTCTGATACCAGAAAGAAATAAAAAAAAATCTGAATCAATTCACACAAATTGTGGATATCATGAAAATAAAAGGAATCAAAAAATACATATATTAAACATCTGTCTGGACAGCTGTCCCGGCCCAGTTATCCCGGGAAGGGGGGGATTCGTTGTTATACCCAGAGGGAGATTAAGACACAAACGAGGTCAGATGCCGCTAACAAAGGAGTTTGTTTTTGTTGTAAGAAAGCGGTAGGAGAGAGAGAAAATAGAAAAGGAGGAAAATTTAGCAAGCAGCCGGGATAGAATTGCAAGAGAGAGTCACCCCATGGATCCAGCAGCGTCCTGTCAGCCAGCAGTCTTGCAGCCTTCGGTGGGGAGGGTCCCTCCTCGCGGTCTGGTCTCACCGTCTTTTATCGGGGGTTTGTTCGCTGACTCTTGCCTCCTGTGCACGCTCTCAGCAGCTGATCCCAGGGGGTGCACAGGACCCCTACGAGACCACTTGCTGCTTTGGCAGCTTGGGGGTCCTCTGTGTCTGGACCCCCCATGAGGCGATGTCGTTGTTCTTTGTCCTTGATGGGAACTGGTCTCCAGAGGCAATTTGCATCTGTTGATAGGCCATTGGCCCCTATCTATTCGGGCCTGCAGGCATCCCTGCTGCCAAGCCACCCGGGAGTTTCACAGCTTTGTCAACAAGCTTGGAGACAACTCGAGGTAAGGTCTCTCACAACAGCTTTTTGAGTCTCTGCTATATAAATAAATCCAGGGATCAATCCAGGGAAAATACTAGAAATTTAGGAGGAATTAAAAAAAATTAAAAAAGATTTGGGAAAATAATAAGGCTGAAATGACATTTACAAAAATATGTTAAAGGAGCACAAGAAGCTGTTAGATGTACACTAACTTGAAAATTTCTGTAACAGATCCAGAATACATTCTTGTAATTAAGTTTGTAACTTTATTGAAAGGTCTTGCAGACAGCAGATATTTAATGACAGAGAACATCAAAGAGAACTGTTAATGAAGGTATTTTATTAGCCAAAATAACCCCACCTTCTTAATGGGATGTGCTGGTCACTGTCAAGTTAGTTAACTATAGGAAGGTTCAAAGTAAGGATATTAAATAAGTGTTGACTGAAGATTCTTGATCATCTGAAAGAATGAAATTGGGATATAGTGATCACTTCTTTTAAATTTTATATCTAATTGTAACCACTTTTTTTTTTAACGAAATATGTATTACATTTTTACTCGACTGCCAACAGTTCTTTCTCAATTACTTCTCTATCCAAAAGGATAGAATAGCTTATGTCTTGCTAAAATGCAGGAAAAATCCCGGGTGACCTCATTAGCACATTACTACAATGATCCCCACTTAGGGTCATCTTCATTAAGGACCTTTAGCTATGTTTGGGAAGTCTGTGGTTGGATCATATGTGTCACAAGGACTAATGAAGCCTGTATCTTGAATTTGTCCTGAATAAACAAGGTAATGCGTATCCCTATTTACTCTCACATTATGAACTCAACCTGGTTTGTAGTAGTTAATCAGCAAAACTAATTCTAATGAATAAGAATAGCTGCTGAACAGTAGCCTAAGATCCCATTTATTTGGTCTTACGAAAAGTTCTGCAATTTTCATCTGTTCTTCCACTGCTGAAGTTAAAACCATGAAAATTTAAAGGATAGTCACAATTTGGCCGTACTCTACTTAAAAGTCCTGTAGCAAATGCAGTGCTGGTACAAGTTTTGTTTATCAACAATCTTGAATCTTCCGTAGAATGCAATCTCATTGGATTTGCAGACACCAAATGTCGGTCAACTGTCCGTATAATTGAGGACAGGGCTGCCCCCCATAGCAACATAGACAAGCTGGAGCGATGAGCCAACAGGAATCTTGTGAAACCCGGCAAGGGCAGATGTAAAGCCCTGCACCTGGGTGGGAAGAACCCCTGACAACAGGACTGGCTGGTAGCGAGGAGCTCTGTCGAAACGGCCCTGTAGGTTATGGCAGTCTGCGGGCTGAGCGTGACCCAGCAGTGTGCCCTGGCAGCAGAGAGGGCCAACAGCGTCCTGAGCTGTATTAACAGGAGTATAGCCGGTAGATCAAAGGGAAGGAAGGATTATTGTCCTTTACACATCACTCCTGTGACTACGGCTGGAACAGTGCATCAAGCTTTGGGCCCTATGACAGGTAAGATGAGGTTTTGCTGGAGAAAGTTCAGTGGAGGACAACCAAGATGGTTGGGGGATGGAGCACTTGCCCTGTGAGGAGATGCTGAGGGGTCTGGGCTTTTTCAGCCTGGAGAAGAGGGGAAAGCTAACAGCAGCATCTAGATCCCTTCAAGGGAGTTACTGAAAAGATACAGCCAAGCTTTTTGTGGTGGAGCATGGTGTGAGAAGGAGACACAACTGAAAAAATCTGAAATGTGATCTTCAGGCCAGATATAAAGAGAAGCTTTTCTTCTGTGAGAAAAGTCACGCATTTGAGCACATTGCTCAGGGAGATTGTGCAGTCTCCATTTTGGGAGGTGTTTTCCTGACCTGACTGAATAAAGCCCTGAACAACTGGTCTGACTGCATGGCTGACCCTGCTTTAGGTTGTCATGGCAAGAGACTTCCCGAGGTCCATTTTTCCCCTGAGTTATTCTATGATCCTGTGGATAAGAATCGTTTTAATCTCAGTGTTATATGAATGACAGTTACGCTACAGAATGTTCATTTTTTTTTGGTCAGTTTGATTCCTAATCAGCATGGTATTACTAACCAGTGGACAAATAAATAGTATTAGAATGTTTGTTCATCAGTTATCTCTAAATAAGAACAAATTTATAAAATCTTTAAAACTTCTGCTGAATACTTCTTTGAGTCAACATATTTAGTTGCATCTCAGGTATTTAATAGTGGTCTTCTAATTTAGTCAAATTTTACTGACTGTGCATTCAGTTTCTTTCAGTCCAGATGACAGTTAATATCTGAAAGCATGGCAGTTTTGTAATTTCACAGTATCACTTTAATTTAGTGATTTAATTAATTTTCCTTAAAATCTTATCTGTTCGAATCCTGCTAAAACATAATTCTCAGTCATATCTTGTATGAAAGAATGGTAATTAAATATTGGTAGTTAATTATGTAAATTTTATGAAAACAGGGCAAACGTAAATGATGTGTTAATTATGTTAACTTTTGACTGATATTTTACCTTGTGGAAGCTTGTGGGACTGGAAAAGAAAAAATTCTGGTTCAATAGGAGAACAACAGGCACAGCTGAAATCTGTATCTTAATGTGGGATAGAGCATAGAGCTTAAGCTTCTAAAATGAGCATAAACTCAGGTTGTCCTGTCTGGAAGCAATTGATTTTGGTTAAGAAAACAGCTTATTTCTATAATGAATAGAGGTTCAGATTAAGATCTGTAACAAGAATTGCATTTGTCTGATTCTGCTTTCCAACACACATGAACTACTGTGACTACTTTTTTTTCAGGTTCATGGTTGGTTAAATCTTAATTTAGTATTGGCACACCACTTACAACTTACATGAATACATTTTCACTATCTGTACTGATTGTAGAGGGACATTGTACATTGTTCTAGGATTCCCCATTTTAAAGAGAAGCTTTTCCAAGTCATAGTCTTCTGAAGGGGAAGAAAAAAATATCATTTTCAGTAAAATAATTTTCACCATTTTCTGCCTTAATTGTTTGCTGGTGAATGCTTCTGCAGAGTGGGGAAAGGTGTTCATTATCTCCCTAGATTATTTTATTCCTTTAGGGATGACTTGTAAAAAGTTAGTCCATTAGATTAATTTAAATGAAAACTTCTACTATGAGTTCATCTGGGGTAAATTTCCTTTGCTATCATGTTTACAAAAGGAACCCTGTGTATACTTGTAGCATATTGCATATGCAAAGCATGTGCATCTAGCACAGATTCATGGTCTATTTTTGGAGCTTTGTCTCAGGCAAATGTCAAAGGCTCTTGACTCTTATCTTTACTAAAAATGATCCTGAAATCAGGAGCAACATCCACACCTATATAAATAGAAATGCTTATGGGTCTTCCATATGTTTACATTATCCAAAGTTTTAGCAGTTACAACACTTCTGAGTAGTGTTCATTCAGACAAGTTTTCTGAACTGAATTGCTTTGTAAATCATCAGCTTGATCTGCTTCCACTTCTGCATATTTGCATATTTTTATGTGTAAATACTGCTTCAAATCTTTCCTCACCTAAGTAGTCTAATTTGACACATTAAAGGCCCTCAATTTTAATGATTTTAATCTGTTCTACATCCACAGGGACTCAGTGAGAGAAATGGTTGTCCAGTCTAGTGGGCCTCAGACTGCTTTAGTCTAATCTGGTCAGGTGCCTTTTCTTTGTGAACTCATATCCCACTCAACAATTACCCTGTCTTGCCTCCACATCGTTATTGCTTCCTGCCATGGTGCAGCTTGGCAGTTTATCAAGTCTCAGATTTTCTCAGTTGCTGGTTGTGAATTAAAAGTGATGACCTACCTCTGAGTTGACTTCAGCTGACCAAAAATTGATGGTGTAAACTTTACCTAAAAAGCAGAAATCAGCCTTCTTTTCTTCCTTCTTATACCATTTTTCACTGCGAGTTTGTCCTTTTTTAATTTGTTTAGTTTTTAAACTAGAATATTAAGGGAAAATATTAATGTGTGCATGTTTTTTGTTTATTTTTTTGTTGTTTTCTGTATCGTATGAGAAATTAAAATTTTTAAAATAATCTTTTTGACAAACTAAAATGTCAGATTTGACTGCAGATGACTGAATTGGAGAGTATGTTACATTTTGCATACAACATAGGTGTTTCAGTGGATCTAAACCAGTTTTAATAGAATACTAAGACACCAGAGTTCATGCTTTTACAGATTACAGATGATATTTAGGCAAACATGAATGCATCTGGTTTATGCTGTCCGTGATACTTACCAGATTGTTTATACGGAACATTAATTTTATCTTAAAATCTTTCATGTAAATCCCACCACGCATTTTACCTTTTGCTGATTTTCTGCATGAGTTTTAATTTGCAATGTAAGTGCACGCGGAAGCCTAAATTAGATCTTTTTCTTAAAAGTTGCCTCTGTATCAAAGTAGTACAGTACTTTTCAGTCTAGTAGCTTTGAAGCTTTAAGTAAGGTTTTTTTTTTCTTTTTTCTTTTGAGATTAACTTTGTCTTAACTTGGTTTTATTTCAGTGTTTTGCATCTATAAACCGCTGTTTGTTAGTGTACATTTGCTTTCATGATAAGGATGCCTACACATACATTTTGCTTTAATAGTAGTGGTTATGTAACATGCAGTAAGTTTTCTTTCTTGTAAGCCACATTATCCCATTCCAAAATATCTCTTGACCATGCATCTGTATTTTGTGATCTGAGCCTGATACAAGCCTGCAATAATCTATTTTACCCTGAATCATAGCTAGCATAGTCTTTCAATATTATTAATTGCTGTGACAATTTTCTTCTGTTATTCTAAAATAAATAATAAAACACATCTAGGTCTATTTAGTTACCCATACTGCTGTCATCATTGGATAAGTAGTTTTTGGTTCAGTCTCTAACACATAAACCTGGAGTCTTACTTGGTGCTTTTAAGATTGTTTAGTTTTGCAGAGAAAAAAACCAACTGTATGATTTAGGAGTGTGGTACTGCAAAACAGATATTAAGGCATTAAATGTAAGATAGCAAAAACAATGTGTACCCACAGCAGCCTTATTATTTGCCTGTAAAACGCTTAAGTATTCTGTTATGGGAGCATATTTTTAATACAGCAGAATGAAACTTTTTCAGCCTAAAATTTGTGAACTAAACAGGAGAGTTTATTAGCAAGAATGACTATTTTTTACATTAGAATCTGCTCCATTTATTTATACAGTGCATTTGAGAATTCTGTGAAGAGTTTTGATATACCTTGTGCATGAAAGGTGCTATATACTGCATAGTCTCCCTGGGAGTCTTATTTCCATTTTCTAGTGTGTAGATTCTTCTAAAAGTGCGGAAACTGGGGTTTTTTCCATCCTGTCATCACCCACTACAATTAAAGGACAAGTCTCAAAATCTGTGTGAGAGGACAGCTCGCAGTTAAAAGTGTGCAATATTGTTTGAATGACTGTTCAAGAGCCCTTTAATAATTATTATGGAATAAGAAAGACATGGTTTAAATATGCTAGTATAAAATAGTACAGTTCAAGCTACATCAACCTTTTTATGCTAATATGTTGTTATAAACTTTATACCTACAAGGGCCTACAAGGAAGTTGGGAGGGGTCTTATTGCAAGGGCCTGTAGTGACAGAACAAGGGGTAATGGGTTTAAATTGAAAGTGGGGAGGTTTAGATTAGATATCAGGAAGAAGTTCTTCATGGAGAGGATGGTGAGGCACTGGAACAGGTTGCCCAGAGAAGCTGTGGATGCCCCATCCCTAGAAGTGTTCAAGGCCAGGCTGGATGAGGCTTTGAGCAACCTGGTCTAGTGGAAGGTGTCCCTGCCCATGGCAGGGGCGTTGGAACTAGATGATATTTAAGGTCCCTTCCAACCCTAACCATTCTGTGATTCTATGATTCTATGATTATTATGCATTGCCTGGTCATTTATTCAGTCCAGTCAAGTTGGAGTTGCTATTGTGTTAGATGTTAAATTTTCACAGGTGAGACACTTGCCCTCCAAAATTTGCAGCCAAATCTGGGTGATGGGGAAGGATGAAAACTTTAATAAAATATTAAAAATTCCCACATGGATTATATGTTTTAACTACTGGACAAATTAGAATTGTTAGTATTTTCACAATCGGCGCAATACCAATTTTTTAATTTAGTAAATATTTTCTGGGTGAATTTTTTTGAGTAAAATAATCTGGGTTATTAGAGGAATCAGAGAGCAAAAAGAGAATTACGGATGCAGCCTTTGTCCAACATCAAATAGATAATTATGCTTAGTAGTTTTGTTTAACTGTGTGCCTTTTACTATCCATCTACCTTTGGTCTTGTATCAAGTCTATATGAGCTTTTAGAGCCCTGTCAAGTTTTGGTGAAAAGAATATAGTGTGTAAAAATATTTGGCAGACTCATTAGCAGCTGGAGCGTGGAAGCTTCTTCTACCTAGGTTACTAGATAATGCTGCTGTATAACTTCTCGGTAGGGCGGTTATCACTTTTCTACATGTGGGGTCCCTTTTAATGATACAGCTGTATATTTTGTTCTTGCCATGCTGATTGCAGGATTGAATTTGCAGGGGTAGAAATTATGTGCTGTCATTCTGACTGGTACGAAAGTTTATACTATAACATTTTGAGGACATTTAAAACTAAATGTGTACTATCACTATAATTACAAAATGTTCATTAGCATTAAGAATGTTCTCATTGCTTCAAATTTATAAATAAAGCATATCAACTTTCCTCTTTTCATGTCAGTTGTTTTTACCATGTTAAACAGAGGGAAATTTAATCTCTTAGGTTGATCAGGAAAACACAATTCAAAAGAAAAAGTTAGCATCCAGTGCTACTGTGTGTCCCACAGGTTCTTCCACTTTGATCAAAACTGCCTCCACTGGTGAGTTAGAGGAGCATATTGCGGCCACTACTGGTGCTATTACTGTTGCTAGCACATCTGCTGATGTTGCTGTGTCCAGTGCAGTGACTACCTATAGACAATCTTCTGAAGAGCACCAAGCGCAAGCTATGAATATAAGGAAATCAATTCTGGAGTCGGCCACTTCCAAAGAAGCACTCGCCCTTCATGAAGAAAATTTACAAAGCGCAAGAAGACGACCAAGAAATGCTGAGCAGATAGAAAGAACTAAAGAACTTGCAGTTGTTACTCATAGAGGTATTGGATATTATTTTACTTGTGCCCATGTAGTTATGAAAAATATTTTTTGTAAATTAAAAGTGAAAGGTCAGGTGATCATGCAGGAAATGTAATTGAACCACATGGGAAAGGGATTAAAGCTGCTTAAAGCTGTGTTCTAGTGGGGCAGTCAGATGAAAAAATAAAATTAATAATAACATTATCATAGTAGTTTAAATTAATTTGATTTATAAAAAGACAAAAGGGAAAGATAAGGAATTTTTTTATGCCAATTTATATCACTTTATTTCACCAGAAGCCTAGTGTGAGATCTGATGAAAGTTTAGAGTATTGAGATTAAAATACTAATCTACTCTGCATATGTGTTTACACATAATCAACTATAGCATAAAAATGTACTTTATAAATAGCTGCTTTGTTCTAAATTAATCAGTGATGCAGTTGTAATCATCTCCCTTCTGCTTAAACCTTCAGCACAATTTTGGCTTTGTATGTACATCTGTAAATTTTTGTTCTAGCAAACATGAAATCAGTGAAGGAAACAAAGTTTAGAGCACTAGGGAATTCAGTTTCAAGTATTAAACTAGTAAAGCTAAATATATGATATGTTCCTGTAATCAGATGATTTAATGCAGATGCTAAAGTGCAAATAATGATCGCTATCTGGAGTATAAACAAAAAAAAAATTATTGTGTAATAAGGTAAACAATGATATCTGAAACAGGAGGCCTAGAAACAGTAATGCTGGAATGACTTTTTAACCAACACAGATATTCAGAAATAAGATGCCTGAGGTATGTTTTTACATATACAAAATCTCAAGAAAAAGAACAACTTAATTTTGCAGGTTAATGTGGTTAAATACTTAAATATTTATAGATTTAAAACTTTTTTTGTGTGCTAACCCATTGTTAATCTATTGTTAACATTGTTTATCTGATATACATGAAGAATTTATAACACAAATATGTGGACGAGGAACATCTTCTATAGCATAAGCAATTTGTAGAAGTCTCATTGTACGGTTGATATTTTCTAAAGACAACTTTAGACTGGAATCTGTTATCATCCTGGATTAGATACCTAGTGTAAATTACTGTAGCTTTAGTTGCTAACACCTATTGAAACAGCAGAGCTGCAGTTACACAGAATTCTAAATCATAATTTAAGTAAAATAACTGAAAAACAAGCACTGTATTTGGCTTGTATATAAAACAGAAATAATCAAACAGCTATTTATGTTTAATTTTTATTAATTTCAGTCCAAATCTGAATTATTTTCATGGATATCAACTGGTATAAATTAATTAAAAGAATTTGGTTTGTAGTAGTTCTGTGGCTCTGTGTTCACTACAGAGAATCTTTGGCCAAGTAAAAAAACCAGGCTTATTTTTAGCTCTAAAGGAGTATCTAAGGGCCTGTAATAATCTCTTCTAGCTTAAAGATGTGACATTGTACTAAATTTACAGTTAAATTTGGCAGGAAGTGTGATATACACACACTTTCTTTCATCTTCTGTTTGCAATCCTTACACTGTAATACTGTCTCCACCATTTTCTCGCTGTCCTTTTCTTTCTGACTTATCCTTTAAGATATAGGTAAGACACATTTTTTTTAACTACTTCGTCATATTAAAATGATAAACTTTACATTATGAAAATAAAACAAAAACTTAAAGAACACGATACTACTGAAATGTTATGGTGCTTATTTGTCTCATATTAAGTTAGTACCACAGCCTACATACAGATGAAATCAGTCTTGTATAGACCTTAGTGGAAAAGGATGTCCATATATGGATGTGTGAGCAGTTTATTCCCTCATGCCGTATTTGAAGTCTTGATTTTGCTAACATTCCTTATACAAAACTTTTAAAATATTTTTTTTACTCTATCATATGCAGAGAGTCATAGAATCTTAGAATGGTTTGGGTTGGAAGGGGCCTTAAAGACCATCTAGTTCCACCCCCCCTGCCATGGGCAGGGACACCTTCCACTAGACCAGGTTGCTCAAAGCCTCATTCAGCCTGGCCTTGAAGACATCCAGAGATGGGGCATCCACAACATCTCTGGGCATATACATGTGTATGCTATTACAGTAGGTATTCATATACTGGGTAAAAAACTTGCCATTTCTACTTGGCAAAGGTGAATATTTGACAGTAAACTCATAATAGCCATGAAAACATACCAAATTGACCCTCACTAAATAACCTGTAAGCGTCTTCCATAAAATATTCATCATTACAAAGACACAGTCATGTTCTGAAGGAATGTTTGGGAATGTGAGACCATTGTTAATTGACTTGGAGAAATCTCTCTTATGGGGACATACTCCACAGGTGTTTCTAGGGAGTTTCCTGTAGGGTTCTACTGAAGTGCTTTAGCTTCTCTTGGACAATGAAGTATAAAAAATACTTGTCTTGTCCCTCATATTAAATTACTGTGGAACTCTATATAAGAGCTACTGAAGAAGTTTATGTAAATTAATTTTAAAATTCTTTATTAAATAGATTCTAAAAATTAGGGTTTATTTTGGAAATATATTGTTTCTTGTGCTCTTGATAATAATTTAATAATTATGTTCCCAAGTATATGCAAATTAATATTAATTAATATAAATTACACATATGATATAGAAAATTTTAGTATAATTAGAATTATAAAAATCTACTTTAAATGTAGTCGTCACTGCAGGCTATTTTGGGAATGTGGCTAGTGAAATCAGGGTAATGCTCTTTTATGATACCTTAGCATTGATAGAAGATAACTATATAATAAAATGTTACTGTTGGCTTCCATAGGATTGTTCTATGAATAAGATGGTTCAGAAAGAGTTAAAAATAACAATACTGTTTTGTTTCCTAAACTGATATTTTTTTCTGATACAGAGAGAACTAGACTTCTCAATCTATCTAAAATCAAACTGCGAGGTAGTAAGATAATGCAGATAGTAAGTCTAACACACTTACTATCTGGACTTTAACAATAGTTGTAGGTTGTGTCATAGGCTGGCTGAAGAATTTTTTCTCTAAACTTATTAGCTGAAACTCACAGGAGACTTTGTATTCTCACTATTTAAGAGAGGAAAAAGGAACCCTAGAAGCATTTGGTGAAATACTGCCATTAGAGGTAGGGAAGTACAAGTATAATTTTATAAGGCAGCAGTGAGATCTCATGAGGGATACTGTACATGATTATAATTCCTTCATCAAAGAGAATTCAGACTGAACCAGATGAATAAAAGAACTATAATGGTGTTACATTGTTCTGATCATTCCACCTTACAAAAGAAAATGTAAGACAGGATGAAAGAATAAATGTTTCAGGAAGTGAGTGCCAGTATGTGGAGCACTTAAATAAGGACAAATGGGTATATTATATATAAATAGATACATTAGGGAGAGAAGTAAGAAGAGTTCTCGTTATTGGAACTGTGAAGCCTTCTGGTAGGAGGAAGGAGTATATGAAAGGTGAAAAGCTTACTTTCAAGATGCAGCTTGGTAGGCTGATGAATTATGTGTAGAGATAGGGTAGCTGGAAGAGAAACATAGCATCTTTTGGGTCACGAGTTCTAATGAAACCAAGTGCTCAAACGTGGGAAAGGGTATCTCTTTTTTTATTCAGAGGTTGAGAGTGGGAAAGGAGGTTGCTAACCACTTCCATTCAGTTAAAACTAGAAGCTTCAAATGCCAAGCATTCAGAAGGAATTCATGTGCATACTACAATCACTGTTACTAGTATGATCTGTCTTCCTCAGATGTGAAATCAGGAAGGAAATTCAGTGTGAATTTTTTTTTTCTCCTTGTTTTTTTCTGTTTAACTGTTTAAATATTGTTAGTTTAACCATAACTACATTAGTACAAGATAACCTGACACTTTTAGTTTATTCTACTATCTGCATTTCATACACTAAGAATTCAGGGATAAGTAATGCTGTTAGTGCTACTGTATTGTTTTATAATTCTTATCAACTGTGTCTTTACTTACTTAAGGCTGTAGAATTTTTATTCCAACAACAAATAGAGATTTTGGAACTTCTTGTGACTGCTTTTATAGCCTACTCATAATGTCTAAAGATGTGCTAAGAGGCATATGTCCAAATGTTAAGAGGCATTTGGACAGTTCTCTTAATAACCTGCTCTAACTTTTGGTCAGCTCTAAAGTGGGCAGCAGTTGGACTAGATGGTCATTGCAGGTTCCTTCCAACTGAATATTCCTATTCTATTCTATTCTATTCTATTCTATTCTATTCTATTCTATTCTATTCTATTCTATTCTATTCTATTCTATTCTATTCTATTCTATTCTATTCTATTCTATTCTATTCTATTCTATTCTATTCTAATATGGCAGTACACATACTTCCTAACTTAAAACCCCTGAGAATAATGGGAATATTACTTCTGGTTTCAGTGGCAATAGAGAAAGAGTACAAAGATTTATAAAGCAATCTTATAGACACACAGAGAGAATGAAACATGAAAGCTGATGATGTTGATACAGCAGAGGTTTCTACTCTCTCATATAATTGAGAAGACTCTTTGGTCTATCAGTGTCAAACGTAATCAAGTCTGATTCTCACTTTTGCTGACATAGTATTCTATTTCTTGGGTTTTAAAAGGACCAGAAGGTGAATTTAAATAGTTTTACAAAGTGAATGTTAAGTTTTTTTGACTCCTTAATTCTGCTGAAGGAGTACAAAGTGGATTTAAAATGAAATATCTCCAGTCACGTCACTGGAGGTTTGTTCTTCACTGTAATGAACCTGAACTTCTATCCCAGAAATAAATAGGACCTAACTACTATCATGTAAGATAAACTCAGCATAAACTATTTATAGTAGCCATCCTTTTTTCCTTATTTAATGAAATGCTATAAAGTTTGGCTGTATCTTTTTATTCAGCAGTCATGATCAGTAGAGGCAATTAAACAGTTGTTTAATTTCTTGTATTGAAAAATGAAGAAATAAAGTATTGTGGTTTTTTCCCAATGAACTGAATATTTAGAGTATCAGCAGGTAAGTTACTATATGCACCAAGAAAGTCAAGGAGGAAAAGATTGAAATTATTTTAAAGACTTAATAGATTTTAAGATACCAATTAGAAGTCCTATATTTTAAGACGATATCCACCTTAAAGGAATTTTTAAAAACCTCTTTATTGTAGACACAGATGTGTGTCAGGTACAAGCAATGTAACAAGACCACTGGTACAGTTCATACTTCATAAATGAAATAAATGCAGAAATCAGTCTGAAAGACATATAAAGGTTGTAGAGAAACAACTGCTTGTCGAACTCACTCAAATAATATCAGGAAATTTAATGGATGACACCATTATTCACATAGCAGTTCAAAAAGTGACTCAGTGCTTTCCTTTAAGATATTAAATCCCTTTTATTTTTAAGAGAAGTTTAGATTCCAACACATTTTACTATTCTGAACTTCTAAAGAGCAGAAATGTCGGTTCATAAGCATTCTTCATTATATTATACATGTTTCTATAATATAATACTACGTTTGATATTTGATATTTGTCTTCTGATGTGTTGTGCCATTATTTTTCCTCACTTATTCAGGTTTTCTTATTTTAACCACAGTATGCTGGTATAAATAAAACACATTGCAGTTAGAATATAGAAAAAAATATCTTCAATACAATTACGCATTACTTGTAAAATATATGTGTTAAACATACTTGTTATCCTTTAAATAATATTTTCCGAATTAGAGAAATTTGTGATATGTATAGTGCAGAATACAGTAGAAAACCTATAATCTTGTTGTTTTAAAGACTATCTGTTTTAACTAACTATATTCCTCATCCATATTTCAGTACTGATAATGGAACAACCTATATAATAACTTGTAACCTGTATAAAAAAGATTGTATCATCAGTACATTTTCTGTTTCATACATTGGCTCATTTTTGCATTACTATATTATACAAAATTGTTCCTTATATTACTTAGGACTTACCTAAGATGTAAAATATTTTTATAAATATATAGTGAGAATATAGTAAAGTGGGTTACACATGCAATTTTGTTGACAAGTGACAAAGCACACTAACACTTTAACTTCCCGTTCTGCTCCATGCTAATCATAGTTTTCAGTCATGTGGAGTTTTCTTCCCATTCAGTGGCTCATCAGTGTATTTTTAATAGAGATAAGAACCCAATAAGAAATTTTCAAATGCATAATCATTTATACATACCTTATATCATACGGTTATCTGAAAATTGTCATAGATTGTCATCTATGGAGAAAAAAATAACCTGAAATATTGCACAAAATGGAAATGCATCTTATAAAAATATATTAAATTTAAATATAATACACACATTAGGTTAGAAACATATTCCTGTGACATCTTTCATAAATGTATACAATTATGTTTATTGAAGTATCAGACCATTTTATTGTATGGAGATAATTTTACATTCATTCTCACTTGCATTTTCTTCCAGTCAGAATAAAACTTTCTGACTGTGGGATAATGCTAAAATAAAGCTTCTTGTCAGCAAAACTAGGATACCTCAAGGGAAATAAAAAGTCTAACTTGATCTATTTAATAGATCATAATGAACAGTAACTTTATATAAACAGCTCTACTTTCATTAAGGAGTGAAAAAGTGATTTTCACTGGTTTAGGCATTGTGTTTATTGTCTGCCACCACATCATGTTTGGAATATTGTAGGATCAAGAAACAAATATTTATTACGCTGTGCTGGTTTCAGGCAGGAATGACATCCTCTCCTACACAGTGCTGTCAACGGGCCTAGAGCAGCCAAGAGCTTGTTCCATTCCATGGTACATCAGGCTCAGTCGTCAGGCTGAGTGTGCACACGCGCAGCTTTGGAAGTGGGAAGTGGCCTGGGGTGGAGGATCATTAAGACTTTGGGCTAGCTCGATACCTGGATCATTAGCTATTTTATTATCTCTTGGCGTGGGTGTTAGTAGTAGAGCTGGTTCTTTTGTTAGTGGGTTGGGGAGTCAGTGGGTTTTCTCCCTGCCCTGGGGCTCTCAGGTGGGGACTTCTTGCTGCTGTGGCACCTGGCTGTGTGTTGGTTCGCACTTGTTCAGATATTGTATCATATGTTTGATTTTCTGTTTTAATTATTAGTTAGTATTGTTAGTATTAGTATCACTATAATTTTAATTTATATTATTGAATTGTTCTTATCTCAATTTTATGAGCTTCCTTGTGTTTTCCTCCAACTCTTCCTGCACTGGAGGGAGGGAGTGGGGGGTGGGGGGAGGTAAGTGAGCAGCTACGTAGCATTTAATTGCTAGATAAGGCTAAACCATGACAGATCTTTTTGGCCCCCAATATGGGGCTTGAGAGAGTTGAGATAAGAACAGATCTGAATAATGTGTGATAAGTATTCAGTATAGCGATGTGGTGGTGGCTGATCAAAATGTTGAGTTTGGGTCTTTTTAAGTTGCTAACAGAACAGTGGGATATACTACCTTACATGTTGCTTATTATACTGATCTTATGCTCAAACCAGGTTGAAGGGTTTTTTTAGACTGGTCGGTGTATTACTGATGTTGGGAGGAATCTTTTATCTGTACCTGTATTTAATATTATCAGCCCCCCGGTACTTTGAGAGTTATCACCTGGAGGTTTTCAATAATTACACCTTTCCCTTTTTCTCCTCGGGAACTCAGCCTATAGAGGAGAGATTATTCAGTGCCATTGGGATGTTAAGAAATTATTCCCATTTTTTTCCTCTTGTCTCAGGCCAATGGCAAAAGTGTATGAGTATTTGGAAAATTTTTCATAAGGTTGGCGTGACCTATGGTTAGGGAACAGCACATTTCTGAATGCTCTCATGGTCTTGTGTAAAGTTAAAGAAAACGGTGCCCTGTCTACTACCAGTGCTCAGGGCAGGGGCAGGGTCTGTGCAGACACCCAAACCTCCCTAACGTGAAGGGCAGCAGCAGAGACCCGTGTGGCGGCAGGGCAACAGCCGGAGCCTGCATGGCTGCAACCTTGGTTACATCACCTCCCGCCTGGGCTAGTTCATCTCCTACCACGGCATGCATGTTCTGCTAATGCGGTATGTTAGTGCAGTAATTAGTAATACAATGCAGTAATTCAGCATAGTAATGCAGTAGCTGCAGTAATTTGAAGTATAAATCTTGTACACATCCTGCTTTGACCAGGGCACTTCATGGTTAAACAGTAAAATGAAAGCTAAGATCAGCTCATGTAAAAAGCAAAAAAATAGAATTGTATGAAAAATAGATGGTTCACCACTTCGTAGTTTGACTGTTCCTCTTCTGAATGGTTCCTACGGACTTAATGCTGTACTACAGAAGCTGATGAAAATTCATGTCATTTAAGAGCAACTTTCAAGGTGCAGAAAGGCTCTAGAAGATAGTGCTACATCAGTCAGTGTGTTGGGTCACAGTGAAGTTTATTTGGGTAATCGCTAGGTTTAATGTAAATTTATGGAGACTAAATTTCCTAGGAATTAAATAGGTTGGTACATCTTCCTCCTCGCCCTGCCCCCCCTTTTATGCTGTCCCTCAAAATGGTGATCCATAAGATATCTGGATATCTAATACATGTTGTCAGAGTTTGGAAATTCTGGAAAACTATTGTATCACAAGTATAGTGAACATGAAGTGTATGCAAAAAAACCCAAACCAAAAAACCAAACCAAAAACCACCAACTGACCTGCACATGAATAGTTAAGTTCAATGCATTCAACCTATGGATGTGCTGTGCATGTAGATCAGCTTCTAGAGGAAATACAATGAATTATGTCCAAGATGAGCTGGAATTATCATGCATGATTTATTTGGCATATCTGCACATGAGCACCAAATGTCGGAAGTTCAGAGTATATCAGACTCTGTTTCTGTCATCAGAAATAGCAGCCGCTGCAAGTACAATCTGCCATCATCTTCAGATACTGAAGTTCTTGAACAGAGTATTACTGATTCTGCACCAGTCAGAATAATGTCTGCGCTGCATTCCGAATATCTTCTGTCTCTTCAGAAAACAGTTAATGAGTTAATTACTCATTATTTCTAGAATAACACAAATCCAGCAAATATACTTAATTGCAGAAGATTATATCATTCTGAATCTACAGGTGTTTTTCAGGTCAGCTTGTGTTTCCTAACATCTGGACCCAATGCTAAGGAAACAAATGGTATTGAGTTCTGTTTTCTAAATAATATTAGCAAGGTAGGAATAATTTTGACAATGCAAATTCAAAGGAAAGAATACTTTTTCTCTCTCAGACTTGTGAAAAATAGGGGAAGAAATCTTGAGATAATATGGTCTCAAAACTTTCACCCCAGAATTTTTTTTAACAATTTTTGTTTCAGACATTGTCAAGCAGAATCCTTTGTAGTTGAATTGAAATCATTGTTTAAGTTGTGAAACAGAAGAACACACAGATTGTGAGAAGACACAAAATGTTCCTTTTCTTTCCAGAAATAATGCATATTTTCTAAAACTTGTGATATGGGCATTTATATATATGCAACACAAACATTTAGGTACAGTCAAATAAGCAATCTGTTGCTTTTTTCACGTAGTATTATGTTTCCACAGACCTCATTTAAGGTGAGTTGTATGTAAAATCTTGAAATAATGACTATGATATTGTTGTCCATCTCCATTAGCTGAGTGGTAGTGAATGTAATGTATGAAAGGTTCAGGAGAGGAGAGGTGCTGTTTCAGTGCTTGAACTGCTTTGAGCTACACCCAAGGAAAGAAGTGTATAAGGTCAGAAAAGGCCCAAGTTTCCTTGGTTAATACTCCATATAGTTAGTTACCTGTAGTAATGCAACCTGAGTGCCTGTTTTATGTATGATGTATGATGTTTTGGTTGTCAGCATTTAAAATATACTTTATACTTGGTTTAAAAGTTCACAAAATGTAGACAAGCCAAGCCGGAGAATTTCTTTACATAAATGCTGTTGGATAACTAAAATAAAGACTTCAGTTTGTGGGCCATCAGTTTATTAAATGCATATCCTTTACATGTCTATATACCCCAAAGCTTCCATATTGTAGAAGCATATTTTCCAGCTTTAAATTTATTTCTCGTGTAGCTCTCAGAATGTTAAAACTGTCTTTGAAAAGTTGCCATTTTCCTCACCGGTTTGCACATTGGCATGTGCAAAACAGTACAGTTTATCAAGTATTAATAAATGTTTTCACTGTGTTTTGGTTATGGGATTTGTTTTTTGTGTATGTACATGTATATGCAGCCTGACACATAGTTTAGGGATGGCATGTTTGGACCAAATAAAATTTCTAACACTGCACCTTTGCAGTGTGTTCAGTAACTGCAGTTCAATAAATCACTATATATAGCCCAGTTAAAAGCAAAATTCTCTTGTAATGTAAAGATGCTTCAGAGATCTCAAGTTGCTTTCTTTCCTAATAGTATTTAATAGCCTCAGCAAAGTAATGCAAATAGTTATAAAAATCTCTGACTGTCTTAAATAATATGTTCACCAAGACACTTTTGTAATTGTTTTCTATTCCGACTTAGACCTTGGGAACTCTTTTCCTTGTTTACAAAAATACATGGATATGCATCCAGGTGTTTGAGGATGAGAAGAAACAAACAAAAAACCCATATCAGTCTTCATTTCTGAAAATAAAGGACAATAATCTCCCTAATGAGAGTATTTAAACCCATCCCAGTACCTGAGATCATGTACACAAACCCAGTCCCATTTTAGTTAGGTCTTTGAAGATTAAGGAGGCCTATCTTATGACTCAGGAGGAGTTATTTTACACTGATGCTCAGAGAAGACCAAAATAAGCTTACAACTATACTCCTACATTCATATTTATGTAGAAATAGCATTTTAGATATCTCACACAAAGATGAGACAGCATTATTGGTATTCTAGTATGTCTGTACTGTGTGAGGGTACAGTTCTTGGGTCCATGACTTCCACTGAGGATAGAACTGCTTATGCACTTCAATAAACTGTGGAGGGGGTGGGAGGGGAAAGAAACTTCTGGTATCAAGGATTTTAAAAAAAGATTGAAGATACGGTATTTTGTGGCAACAGGAGGTTATGCTCCTGCAAACAAAGAAGTGCGAAAATATTTATCATCACGTCCTTTAACTATCCTATAAGTTGTCTTTGTTACCAGTATGCCATTTTCTCCCGAATCTCGTTCTGCCCTTGTGCATGGCAATGATTACTTCTATTTAATAACATCGGTGTCATTTTTCTACTTTGGTATTTATGTCCCATGTAAGGTTTTATTTTGCTATTTATTAATTGTTGTAAAAGAAGTTAACAGGTGTTAAAGGATTCTTTCACAACGTAGTGTTTATCTTCTCTTACATCTATTTCCATTAATCTCTGCTGTCTTCATCAGCAGTATTTGCTTGTAGCCAATATACAACAGCTTCTTCCATATAGTTTTTAAATATAACTAATCTGTAGAGTCATTTCAGTATACTGTAACTAATATTGCCTGTAGTTAAAATTAATTTTTTTAGAAGGTCCATTTTTATGTGTGGTTCATTGCTCACTGGCATAATGTATTAGAGAAAACAGACATTTTGTTTAATAACTGAAAAAAAAAATTCTTCGGCTGTTGTGCATTACTCTCACCTTTTGATAAAGGTTATAAAAAAAGTTCTGTTAAGTTTTGGGCTTACTGTCTTTTTATTAGTTTCACTTTACAAATACATCGGGATCACATGGTTTGCCTGGATTAACTGCCTTTATCAGAAAGCCCAAAATAAAGGCTTTTACAGAAATAGTTTGTAGTTGTCATAGAGGTGAGTTGGGAGACAATTAACTTCCATATCATACTTTTCAAACTAGAAAGAGAACCAGCTTCAGAACCAATACCAGAACAGTAGACTTTTTTTTTTTTAATCCAAATCTTTGTAGTTGAAAGAGTAAATTAGCCTGGTATGCCTCACTTCATAATGCAGTGTTTTTTCTATGATTTTTTTTTTTGTGTGTGTGTGTAATTTAAACACAGATAAAATTTCAGTATTTCATGAATAAAAATTATTCTTCTCTACAAAGCTAGGAACATAGCTAAGGTAGATTTTGAAAACAACTACTGGAGATACTTTCAGAATGGGGAGGTAATCTGGGTGCCTATGGATCTTGAGAATGTATTCCAATGTGTTACTTTTAGAAGAAAAAAATATTCTAAAACATTGCATTTGTTTAGGTGTTTCCTCTGTTTTGCCTTTTTCCAAAATAAAATAGTGACTTTTAGTGTAATTTTTAAAATCTGAAGTGACAGGCAAAATATGTTGACAAAAAATGTATTAGCATTTCTACTGCTGATTAAACATTTTCAGAATATATGTCCTGTATTGCTTGGATGCTAATGGAATTTAGATCTGAGCATATACATTGGATTTCAATGTGCTTTCAATAACATTTCATAGATTGTTCTTTTTTTTTTCTTTCAAATTCTCTATCACTGAGAAGAATAATACAATTAAAATTTCACAAAAAAACCCTGGACATTTAAAAAATGTTATAGTATCTTTTTTACAAGGTTTATGACTTTCCAGCTGTCAGATATGATAGTATTCCATAATTTTTTTCTGTTTTTTGGTTTTTTTTTTTTTAACAGAGAGTTTGAGGTGTAAGCATTACTCTTCTACTGTTTCTTAAAACAAAAGAAACACCAGATAAGATTCAACTGTTCAACTGCTTTAGAGAAAACATATATATCAATCCTTTAATTTTCCAGGTTCCATAAATGTGTGACAATGCTTTACACAATTATATGGTGTGTGGAAATAAACACTTCTGGACATAATGTTTTTTTCTTGGTTATGGGAGAGAAAAATTAAGTTACAAATCTTACTTCTTTCCTTTGCCAGGTGCACAAATAGGCCTCAATACTTTTTGTGAATTGTTTTATGCCAAAGGTACACAATATGAGCTTGCTAGGTAGCCGGTACTCTAATTTGTATATACTTCCATGATAAAATTTGTCAAATGAAATGAAACATTTTAGACTGTATTGCCTGATACTTGTTTTTGTTTGTTTTTTAACTAGTGAAAAAGGCCATAGATTTTAAATCTAGAGGATTTAAATTGTTTCCAGGGAAAGACAACAGCAACAAGTTTTCTATCTGTGAGTGTACTCCTTTTTTGTTCCTTTTTTCTAGTGCAAGAGTGAAATTTGTGCTGTCTGTGTTGTTTATGTGTTTTCAAAATTGTTTATGTATTTCTGATAATATAACTGACTTAAATCTGTTTCTCCAGTCTGCATGGTGAATTTTTAAATATGGTTCTACTCTAAAGGCAGGTTTTCTATAAATCTGGCATTGTAGAATGACATGCTATTTGTCAGTAATTTCACATTATATTTGCAATTTTTATAAAGAAATAACTATTCAGCCTCCCAGGTGTCAGCTGAAATCTTAGTTGTGAAGAGCAGATATGTTATTTTAATTGAAAATCAGTATTGGCAGCAAAAGGCTATACAAACCAAACCCTACCATTGTTTACAAATGTGCAACCACATATTTTTTTTTCAGGCGACACACAAGATCACTTTCTGAAAGTGACTTCTTTTTTCTTCATTAATTTTGACATATTGAACCAATTAACTATAGTTTTAAAAATCCTGGAGATGTTTAGTGCCTTCATTTTTTATTACAGAAAACAGAAATTGCTTGAAATCTTACAGACTGAGTCCCGAGTAACAAATAAGGAGGAGTTAGGCAACTTTCTAACAGAAATTAAACAACCATGACTCTAAATATATTAAAGAGTATATCTTTTGCAAAAAAAAAAAAACATTTTTATGGAGTCCCTTTTTAGACTAGAACCAGATTTTAAATGTGTAGAAGTAATTTGTTAAAATAAAAATGGACTAACTGCTTAGTTTATGTCTCCTTATACTACATTTCATTATCCTTAACAGGCGTGAAAGGACTTGCTTTTGAAGTTCCTTAGGATGGACACATTTGCAGTAATTTTCTGTTAAAAGTGTCATGGATTCAGTTACCTGGATATTGCAGAGCATATTGGCATAAATTTTAATAATTTTTTTTTAGCTTTAGATGTTATAATGTCAATATATTATATGTGATTTTTTTATAAAAAGGTGTCTTCAAGCAGCAAGACACTTCAACATTTACCGAGTATGAAAAGTAAATGAAAACACACATCTCTTCAATTTTCATAATGTAGCATATGGCCATATTCAACTTCTCTGTAAGCTGCATCCCCTAATAGTTTTGTAAGGCATTTCTGGTTTACTTGAAAACTTTGTATCAAGATTTTTTTTTCTTGTAAAAGTATTCTTTTTATGCATATTTGGTGGCTGGAAAGTAGAGTGCTTATACAAGTAGAAGTAACAGTAGCTAATTACAGTAGCATTTATAAAGTACATCACTTAGGTCTCAGGTGGTCCATCTGTGTTTTTATAGCTACAAATGAGAATAATACAATGTCTGATAAAGCAGTTTCTCTATAAATTTTTTTGCACAAATCATTAAACATTCCACTATATAAAGATCAACAGGGATTGCATATTTATAGTGAAGTACCAAACACTTGTGATATGTAAGTGTGATTGTTATGAAATTAGTGATGAATTTCAGCAATATATTTTTGAAATTCTTCATATAGTTTAATATGTTATGACATTCGATGTAAACCTGAAAACTTGTATATCTTGTTTTATTGGTTATGCAGAGTAGATTACATAGGTTAGTCAATAATAAGCAAAGGTGAAAAGCTTGATGATTTGTACCTCTAGTGATGATAATCTTGTCATAAATAGATAACAGATTTTATGTTGTAATCTAACGTTTGGTTAGCTAGTTATTTTGGTAGCTGAGGAAATTGAAGAGGCAGTATTGTATGAAAAGCCTATGTTTTAAGTTGTTGACTTTACATAAAAATACCAGTGTGATCTCAGCTGGATCTGTACTTGCATTACAATGACAGATAGGGTCCCTTAAAAAAATAAACTATGATCATCATTCTACTGTTAGTGGAAATAAGATAAGTATAGGTGAATACCTATTTTACATTATGCCTTGTATTAGCAATGTCTTTAGAAATTATCGTCTAACATTTCTCATGTGTATGTCCTTTCCCTATTTTACTTTTCTCTTAATACATCCAGACATAGAACATTCAATATTAATGCATAAGTGATTGGCACATAGTAAAGCCAGAGGGATAATATTTGCTATGATGACACACTTGTAAAATGAAGTTGATGCATACTTGTTTCAAAGGGTTGAGATTAACAAAAAATCACTTGGGGACACAGTTCAATCTGGATTAGAGCACCGGAATTTATTGTTTCCATTTTCATTATACCAGACTATGAAACCTTTAGTTACAACAGGAAACCCTTTTTGCTTATTGTCATATGACAATATGGAGTGTAAACCTAAGATAGATAGAAAGATAGAAAGATAGATAGTTAGATCGATCCTCAGATATCTATCTATCTATCTAGACTTGTATTTCAGTAGATTGAAAAATCAAGCATTATGTTTAGAAAAGTGACATTAATACAAAAATAATGAAATGTGCACTTATTTTTTGTGAAGTACTTAACAGAAATGAGAATGGATTTAAGTTGATGCTTAAATACAAGTCCAATTTGTGATAAAATCAGAAATCAGTTTAATTACTTCTACTTATAACTGTTTCTTCTGAATTTTTACTGTGGTTATATGTCTTATTTTAACTTTGTTATTCTATTATTTTATTGTTTTTCTTTAACATAAACCTTTATATTTTTATTTATGAATAATAATAATACATCCATAATTTATCATTTTGAAATCCATTTCATAGAGTATTTTTAAGAATGGATCTTTATACAGAAGATTTAAAAATAATTTAGGATTTTTAAGCTTCCATTTTTGGTAGAAAGAGAAATATATAATAGTTACTGTACTTAGAAATCCAGTAGAATTTTCTTTTTATACGAATATTCACTCTATTACCTGTGTATGGGGAAATACAGTGTACAAAAATAAAATGATTATTTTAATTGTTAAAACATGAATTTTAATAAATAGAAATAATTCTGTTTAAATAGAAGTTTTACTTTATTTTTTTATAGTAAAGAATTTCCTCTCTGTGCATACACATATGACACAGACCCAAAATGGCACCATTTTATTTTAATTTCTTTAATGTTAATCGTGTGTAATGAATATGTTTGTAGATATAGTTTTAACATATGTTTAATGTCAGAAAAGTTAACAAACTGTCATAAAAATGAGGAAGTGTCTTTTTCCCTACTCATTCTCAAGTTTACTTCCTTTCCCTTCCTATATTGCTCCATGATCCTAACCGTTTACCCAAAATTTTAAGATGTCTTCTATATATGCAGGCTACTTAGGATGATTCTGAACTTCTTACATCTTGATGCAGGCTTTTGATCTAAATAAAAGAACCCAGACATTTCAAAAATGGAGTTAAATTTAAATGTTCATCCAGCAAGTTCCTACTAGATGTGAAAAGCAGTTTATGGGACTGTAATTGTCAGAGATACGTATTCCAACACCAGGAGGAACTTAGGTTTCTATAGATAATATGTTTTCATCACACCTACAAGTACTGGGGGGAGTAGAATACTGGAATCTGGTAATATGGATGAGCTCTAAGAAAGAGCCCTTCTGGCCCAAAAATCCCCTGAGCATAAAGATGCAGATGAAGAGAGATTGCCTTGATTTGCTATTAGAACAACCTTGAACATGGTACAGAACTTCTGAGGCAGAGAAGGATAAATACTGTGGTTCCAGTTGACGAGGACTGAGCTTGATAGGTTTTTGAGCAGCATGTTGAGTTTAGACGTTTACCTTTTCATGTTCTGCAACAATTTCATTCAGCCTTTGACTTCCTCAGGGCTACCAAACCATTTCTTCCCTTTCTGTGTGTGTAGGAAAACAGATTTCAAGGAAGGGAAAACTCCCAAGTATTCTGAATGTTATTGTCCTTATTAAAAGCTGAAATTTAATGGACAACCTGTAGAAGTATACTTCAAAACGACATTTTATTTATTCAGATACATTCAATTTACAACATAATGAGATTAGCCTACTTACATGCAAACGTTTTCTTTAAAGGAAAGTTGAAATCTAATACTGCAAAATTATTGGTATAGTTCCTCAGAAATAAAGATGGATAAAGGTGAAAATCTCTTTCATCTCTAGGTTTCATGTCAACTTGTATTTTTGAAAAAAAATATACTTCTATTGGGCCATGAATTTACCAAGTAATACCAGACCAACCTTCTTTGCTAATGTTTGGTTTTTTTGGGGGGGGAACTGCTACCTCCTGGTTCAATGGCCTTCAAAATTTAAAGACAAAATTAACAGAATTATTTTGGCTTAAAATTGTTTTTGTAAGATATGCCTTTCCAAGTTGCAAAATTAATGAGAAAGTATATAATAAATTGAAAAAAATTAATTAAGAGGTGGTTGAATATGCGGAGGGCTACATCACTACATACAAATTTCTGGAAAAACACACTGAAAGGTTCACAGATAGTTTCTCTCTGAAGATCCATTTTAGTTTATTGTTAGATAAATGTATGCAAATTAAACTGGCATTTTGAACTATCCTTCAGATTACCATATTTTGGGGATATCAGCATTTTCAATTCTGATTAATGACAATTCTCTCAGCATGAGCCTATGCATTCAAGTATTGTTGTTATTCAAGGAGAAAAGTTCATCTCTTAGTGGAGGTGACATTTATTAGATTATGTTCAGAGTAAAATCTTACAGCCTTAAACTCGATAAATGCTTATTTAAATGTTAATGTTTTTAAAGGATTAGTAATAACTTTTCCTTAAGGGGTCAATAATATTACAAGCAAACAAATAAGCTAATTAGTAAAACTTATAAAATGCTTGTATTATTAAAAAAAAAAAATCCAAAATCAAGTAAAAAAAACCACAAACAAAAAGAAACCAAAAAACCACAAATGGACAACAAACCTCCCCCCCCCAAAAAAAACCCCCACAGCTACAAACTGAAAATACATGCTTTGCTTATTATAGCAAGGAGAAAATTATATATTGAAACTAGAGATTATATGGGTGGTCATATTCTGTATAAAATCTGTTTTAAAGGACCTAAAATGCAGATAATGTACTGTTCATATTTATTAACTGTTTAACTCTGTATTTCCTAAAAATTGTATTATTTTATCTTTCTTTGTTTATTTTGTTTACTTTTTTTTCTTTTTGCAGTAAATGAGGGAGGTATTAAACAGGCATCCAATTTGTGTCCAGATCCTGGAGAACCAGAAAATGGAAAACGGATAGGCTCAGATTTTAGGTAAAATACAAACCCTACCATTGTATTATTTCTCTAATATTGAACTTGGAAAATGTATATGATAAAACATTATTGTTCTTGTTGAGCTACTCTTTCAAAACTGAACTTCTCAGTAAAAGGTGAAATGGAACTCTGTATGAAATTATCCTTGTAGAGAATATAGCCTGTACTTAGCATACAAAGCAGATAAAATTCTTTTTTGGAAGCAAGCATACCTATCTGATAATCTGACAGAAAATGGATTAAAGGTAAGTCAAAATAATTTTCTCATGTAAACACTGTATTAGATTAACAAATATTGAGCACACATGAGTTACTGGAGGTTTTCGTGAAGGACAAAGACAAATTGAATGTAACATAACAAGAGCAACAAAACCTCACCAAAAAGCTTTCAGATATAAATATAACAAAAAATGTTAAAATCTAATACATGATAATGTATTTTCTACAGTACATTTTTCAGGGATGAAGAAGTTTGATACATGCAGATGTATCTAGTAGTTCTCAGAGTGGTTTAGCAGTCTTAATATAGACAATTTTTTAATTAATTTTGATACATACTAAATAGGTATACTATTGCTGTATTAAAACATAGAATCAGAACTAAAATGTTGTTGCACTTAATTTCTAGGGAATTATTACATTTTGCTCTTTGCTGATTTTTTCAAATATTTCTAGGAAGAAACCAAAGAATTGAAGATGTATACATGGCCAATGATGTAGTCCAAATTTGATTAAATTAACCTACATTTCAATTTTATGCCACTTATCTCCTCCATTCTCATCTCTCTTTCAAATTCCTTATCTAATAAAAAAAAGTTCACGATAATCTTTCAAAATATTCTGTTTTGTCCTCTGTGAAGATGACTTCTACTGTCAGTGACAGTAGTAGCTAATGTATTGTATGAGTAGAAAGACACAAATATAGTTACTTGAAAATGTTTATAAATTTTAATTCCTTATCATTATGAATTTCTGAATTGTCTCATCAATTGTTGAACATTATTTCATGACATACTAAAAATTATTAAACATACATATATACTCCATATGTAGCCAAATTTTAGTATTAAAAGAATAATCTAAAGCTATATTCTTCTTTTACATCATATTCTGATTTCACATTCATAGAGCATAGTAGAGTTTGGGTTGGAATGGACCTTAAAAATCATCAAGTTCCAACCCCCCTGCCATGGGCAGGGACACCTTGCACTAGGTTGGAAGGTTGCTCAAAGCCTCATCCAGCCTGGCCTTGAACCCTTCCAGGGAGGGGGCATCCACAATCATCATCACAGTGAAGAATTTCTGATTTAAATCTGTTGTCTTTCAGCTTAAACCCGTTACCCCATGTGCTATAGTGACAGACCCTTCTAAAAATTCCCCTCCCCAGCCTTCTTGTAGACCCCCCTAAGGTACTGGAAGCCTGCAATAAGGTGTCCCTGAAGCCTTCTCTTCTCCAGGCTGAACAAGCCCAACTCTCTCAGCCTGTCTTCATAGGAGAGGTGCTCCAGCCCTCTGAGCATCTTTGTGGCCTCCTCTGGACTCGCTCCAACTGGGCCATGTCCTTCTTATGTTGAGGGCCTCAGACCTGAACGTAGTACTCCAGATGACATCTAATAAGAGCGGAGTAGAGGGGGAGAATCACCTCCCTCAACCAGCTGGCCAGGTTTCTTTTTATGTAGCCCAAGATATGGTTGGCTTTCTGGTCTGCCAGCACACACTGCTGGATCCTGTTGAACTTCTCATCAACCGGCACTGCCAAGTCTTTGTCCTCAGTGCTGCTCTCAATCCATTGGCTGCCCAGCCTGCATGCATATTTGAGATTGCCCTGACCTGTGTGCAGGACCTTGCACTTGGCCTTGTTGAACTCCATGAGGTTGGCAGTGGCCCACCCCTCCAGCTGGTCAAGGTCCCTCTGGAGGGCATCCCTTCCCTCCAGCCTGTTGAGTTCATCATACAGCTTGGTGTCATTGGAAAACTTGCTGAGTGCACTTGATTCCACTATCCCTGTCTGCAACTAAGATGCTGAATATCACCTGTACCAATACCAGCCCCTCAGGGATGACCCTCGTCACTGGTCTCCACCTGGACATGGAGCCAAGTACTGCAAAACGTTGAATGTCACCATCCAGCTAAATCCTTATCCACGGAGGTGTCCATCTGTCAAATCCATGTCTCTCTAATTTAGACACAAAGATTTTGTGCTGGACAGTGCTAAATGCTTTGTGCAGTTCAGATAGATGACATCCGTTTATCTTTCCATATCCACCAAAGCTGAGACCCCGTTGTAGAAGACCACTAAATTTGTGAGGTATGATTTCCCTTATTGAAGCCATGTTGACTGTCACCAATCACCTGCTAATTTTTCATGTGCTATAGCATAGTTTCCAGGTGGATCAGCTCCATGATCTTGCCAGGCACAAAGGTAAGACTGACTGGCCTGTGGTTCCCAAGGTCATCTTTTTTTCCATTTAAAAATGGGGGTTATGTTTCTCATTTTCTAGTCACTGGGAACTTCACTGGACTGCCATGACTTCTTGAATGTGATGGATGGTGGCTTAGCCACTTCATTTACAAGTTTCCTCAAAGTTTGCAGATGCATCTCATGAGGACCTGTGGACTTGTGTACCTTCATGGTGCTTAGATAGTCTTGAACCTGGTCTTCTGAAGTAGGCCGTTCTCCCACTCCCTACCTTTGCCTTCTGCAACTTTGGTGCTTTGGCTTGAGCATGTGTCAGTGAATACTGAGGCAAAAAAAGGTGTTGAATACCTCAGCCTTCTTCACATCTTGGGTAACCAGGTCTCCTGTCTCCTTTTTGTCAACAACATACCTATAGAATTGTTTCTTGTTGCCCTTGACATCCCTCGCCGGATTTATTTCTCTCAAGGCTTTAGCTTTCCTAACCTGATCCTGGGCTGCTCATACAATTTTTCTGTATTCCTCCCAGGCTTCCGACCCTCGCTTCTGCCCTCTGTAGGCTTCCTTCTTGTGTCTGAGTTTGTACTGATGCTCCCTGTCAATCCACACAGGCTTCCTGGTGTTCTGCCTGATTTCATCTTTGTTGGGACACATTGCTGCTGAGCTTGGAAGAGGTGATCCTTAAATATTAATCAGTTTTCTTGAGTCCCTCTTCACTCCAGGGCTTCTGCTCATGGTACTCAGACCAAGCAGATTCCTTAAGAGGCCAAAGTCCGCTCTGATTAAGTCCAGGGTAGCGATCTTGCTCTGCACCCTTGTTGTGGTTTAGCCCTGTCAGGCAATTAAGCACCACCAGTGCCTTTACCACTCCACACACATACACCCTCCTCCACTCCCAGTGAGGAAGGGTAAGAGGAAAAAACTAAGGGAGGCTTGTAAAAGGTTGAGATAAGAACTATTTAATTATATAAATGAAACATGGAGTTACTAACAATACTATTGCTAATAAGTAATTACAAGAACAGAAAAATAGAACAAATTATACTGCTCCTTCCCAGAGCAATCTGCCTGACAAAAGACGCTAACTACCTGCTAATCACCCACCACGAGGTCCCCAAAATAGCACTGCTGTCCAGAAAACACGATGCAGGCAGGAACCTGCAGGACAACCCCCCCACATACACACCTTCTGGGTCCAGCCTCTGCAAGCTTCCCCCCGCCCGCTCCCAGCACCACTGGTACAGGGGTAACAGTGACCACTCAGCTTGATGTATTATGGAATGAAACAAAATCTTACAGACTGCCCTAGGAGAGCAGCTCATTTCTGCCTGGGACCAGGGCAACCCTCCTAAGGATCTTGAACTCCAGTATTTCATGGTCGCTGCACCCAAGGCTGCCGTTGAGTTTTGTGTTCCCCACCAGACCCTCCTTCTTGATGAGAACAAGGTCCAGCAGAGGTCTACTCACTGGCTCTTCTAGCACTTGGAAAAGGACATTATCATCATCACATTCCAGGAACCTCCTGGATTGTTTATGTACTGCTGTGCTGTCCCTCCAACAGATATCAGGGTGGCTGAAGTCCCCCAAGTCACAAGAACAGGTCTTGTGACCATGAGACTGCTTCCATCGGTCTGCTCATTCTTCCTGGTCAGGTGGCCTGTAGCAGACCCCCACTATAATGTCACCTGTCCCTGCTCTTCTTTTAATTCTCACCTATAAGCTGTTGGTCAGCTCCTCAGCCAGTGCCAGGTGGGGGACAGTATCATCATGTTTACAAATCCCTTCAAAACACCTAAGTGAGGATAGAGAAAAGGAAGAAGTAAGTAGGAGCAAGATTAATTATTTGGTTATATTACATCCAGTTATGTTCAAAAATATATTTTAGCTATCACACAGCAGACTTCCTAATATTTGAAGATAATAAGTGTTAGAGTAATTTGGGAAATGAGCAAAGGTTTTACAAAATTATCTTACTTCATTCTTTTACATATCTTTTGTACTTTTTTTTTTCTCCCCCTAATCAAGCAGAACATAGGATTGCCAATGACATCCCAATTAAATGTGCTAGCTGGCAGTCAGTTAGTAATTATAATTTCTCAATTAGCTATTAGATGCTTTCTATTTTCTAGTTTTGTGAAAAGAAAAAGTTCAATGTGAATCAGAGAAAGCTTTATAACTAATTTTATAGGGAATGTCACTTCTGACATTAGCTGACAAAAAATGATTTCTCTATATTTTTAGAGAAATTAGAATAAATGAACTGTATTTCTTAACTGTCATGCTTTCTAGAAATTTTTCTTGGGCCAGTGTTTTGTATTTTAACCTCAGAAATATGGAATGGCAGAGAAAGCCTTTGACAGAGAATCTGCAAATCCTTTTCTAGTGTTGTCTCTGCAAGTGACCCCTGAAAGACTACATGCAAAATCCTTCTAGTTCAAGTTATGTGAGGGTCAGTACCTCCAAGGAGATATGATGATTATGCCCTCATCTTTCTTTTTAGGCCATACTCTTAGCATATATTTTAACATTATTTTTCTCTATACACTGTGATAATGTGACTGTAAATCTTACCTATTTCAAATGAATTTATGACAAAATAAATGGAGAAGACATTTGAATTACTGAACAATAGAATGCAAGATATAAAAACTATCAAAATCAAAATATTTTATTTTGAAGTGTTTTCTTTTTCCTTCACTTACGCACTAAACTCGGTCTATGAGGTTTGCGCAGCAAGGTTTTGGTAGCAAGGGGACTGGAAGGGGTCTCTTCTGTAAGTAGCTGCTAGAAACTTCCATTATGTTTGATAGAGCCAATTCCAGCAGGCTCCAAGATGGACACACTGCTGGCCAAGGCTGAGCCCATCAGCGACAGTGATAGCACCTCTAGGATAACATATTTAAGAAGGTAAAAAAGAAAACTGTGGAGTTGGAGCCAAAGAGAGAGAGTATCTGATAGAAACAGCTCTGTAGACACCAAGGTCAGTGGAGAAGGTGGGAGAGAAGGTGCTCCAGGTGCCAGAGCAGAGATTCCACTGCAGCCCGTGGTGCAGACCATGGCGAGGCTGGCTGTGCCCCTGCAGCCATGGAGGGTTGTGGTGGAGCAGAGACCCACCTGCAGCTGGAGGAGGACCCCACACCAGAGCAGGGGGATGCCTGAAGGAGACTGTGACCCTGTGGGACACCCATGCTGAAGCAGGCTCCTGGCAGGAGCTGTAGCCACATGGAGAGAGGAGTCCACGCTGGAGTAGGTTTGCTGGCAGGACTTGTGACCCCATGGGGGATCCACATTGGGGCAGGCTACTCCTGAAGGACTGCACCCCAAGGAGAGGACCCACACTGGAGCAGTTTGTGAAGAACGGCAAACCATAAGGAGAACTCATGTTGGTGAATTTCCTGGAGGACTGTCTCTTGTGTGAGAGACCCCACGCTGGAGCAGGGGAAGACTGTGAGGAGTCCTCCCTCTAAAGAGGAAGAAGCAACAGAAACAACATGAGATGAACTGGCCACAGCTCCCACTCCCTGTACCCCTGCATTGCTTGGGAGGAGGAGGTGGTAGAGAAAATCAGGAGTATAGTTAAGCCAGGAAGAAGAGAGGGGTGTGGGAAAGGTGTTTTTAAGATTTGGTTTTATTTTTCATTCTCCTACTTTGATTTAATTGATAATAGACTAATTTCCCCAAGTCGAGTCTTTTCTGATCATGACGTTAATCAGTGAATGATCGCTCCCTGTCATTATCTCAACCCGTGAGACTTATAGTTTTCTTTCCCCTGTCCATTAGAGGAGGGGAAGGGACAGAGTGGGTTTGGTGGGCAAGTGACCTCCAGCCAGGGTCAACCCCCCACACTTTATGATTTTTTTTTCTTTTTGATGAAAATACCCATCTCATCTCTGAGAGAAGATCAACTTTTCTATCAATTCCTATGAATGTGCTATTTAATGCTTATATGTATAACATAAGGATAAATCCAATGTCATCATAATGGAAAAGAGTAAATAACAAGGACATTTCAAATATATGTAAGTGAAAGAACATAGCTTACATATGTAATATCCACTGGAACTGAAAAAAGTGAAGGTGAAAAGGTGTTCAATTTAATGACATTTTTGGTCAATGGAAAAGGTAAATAAACTTTTGTTCAAAACAAAACCAACAGAAGATGTTAGAGAGACATTATTATGCTCTTGATCTTATGGGTTGTAATTTTCAGGAGCAGGGATGTTTAATTATGTGAGGAAATATTTTTCATCTTCCACCAAAGAATGTATTTTCAGATTTAAATTAACTCATTTTTTTCTATTATTCTTTATTTTTATCACCACTTGCTGTTGATACGGAACCAATGTTTTTACAAAGTAAGAAAAAAAAAAAACACCACCACAAAACCCCAGCAAACTAGTGCTTAAGTGATCTTCTTTCTGGAGAGGGCAGATTCTAGGAGCAGTCTAAAATCCTGATGATTTTAAGGTCAGCCTACTTGCCTCATGGTTTCTCTAACAAATTAGGTTGCAGAGCATTAATAGTTTCTAAATGCACAGTTTTCTCAATGGCCACCTGAAATATATGCTTGAAAGTTGTCCTCAAACTAATTACTTTCAACTAAATATTTGAATTTTCATGGTCCAGTTTCTTTCAAGATAAGAAAAAAAAAAAAAAAATCATGTTCAGATAGTCTTGTCTACATAAAGCCAATCTAGTGCAACATCTCCTTCATAGGCAGGTCTATTCAGAGTTTAGGTCTCAGAAACAACACAGAAAGGACTAGTTTCCTTTCAAAAGATTGAGCCTTTCTTGATATTGTAAAAGTATTTTATTTGAAAGTAGTGGGAGGACACAGATACAGACACATATGCACAATTTCTACCTAATTTATTGACAGGCCTTAAAAATGGGAAAAATTGCTCTTTTGGTTGTATTCGTCTCTCTGAGGAAGCATATGAAGCTTATATGAAAGACAGTTTATTATTCTTTGGAAGAATGAATTTAAAGTGTAACCACATTAATTAACTAGAAGTTTCATGCTTTATTTTCCTTAAGTCTTCTCTGAATCAAATACCCTTCTCTATAAGTATGCAAAGTGAACTTCTGGACACTGAAACTTGAAGTCAACATCCTGGAAATTGAAGAGGACTCAGGCAACTTGCAGTGTGAGATGTCTTTCTCTTAAAGGAGAATAGTACATTTCATTTGTCAGCAGTTAATTGGTTCCTTTGTCAAGCAGAAGCCTCTGACAGTACAAGCTTTTTGGGAAAAGGTGACACCTTAAGAACTGTTTAAGCAGAATTGCCAGTGATCTCCAGAGTTTTGGGAGAACCTCTTCAAATGAAATTTTGTTATCACTTTGTTTAGCACATGGTATCAAAACTGCTTGACCAGAATTTTTTAAGATTTAGATATTCGACCATTATTTCTTGGAATCCTAAGGTTTTGCAGTAATATTTCCAAGTACTGTATTTACTGATCTACAAAAGTATTCCTGTGCATGCTCTTAGCTTGAGACAGATGCTGTGGCTTCGCTCAACTCCCCTACTGTAGCTCAGATAGACTGTGGTAGATTGTAATCTGTAAATAGTTATGTATAGATTGTAATCTGTAAATAGTTATGTATCAGTGGTGTGTAGAAAGGTGATGTGTGCTTCACTGTGCATAGTCTTAAAAGCTTACATATAGCTAGATTCTTTTAGTGAAGATGCAGAATATGTGCTGCATTACTGAGGTTTTTTGCCACTAACATTAAAAAGTATCAGAATAATAAGTTCTTTGATGGGGCACACTTTAAGAGATGATGTTTAGGTATTTCTGGTTGGTTTTTCTTTTCCATTCTATTGCATATAATTGTGTACTCTCTCAAACTTGTTCAGTTGCAGCTATGGACAGAGTAGGTTAATATGGCAGAAAGATGTGAATCTCAGAGAATACTTTTTTCTATAGTTTTATACATAAATTTTCAGTTGATTTCATAGTACTGCAATGTATGAAGTCAGATGTATTCCCTACAAAACATTAGTACAAAAATCCAAGCTGCATTATTTTCTTCACTTACCCATCACAAAAATTCCAAGAGAAATTTAAGTTCAAAATGCAGAGTAATATGATTTATTGTTACAGGTGAGCTTGAGGTTTTGGTTCTTTGCATAATTGAGTCTTGTTGAATAATATTTTAGAGACTGTATGAAATAATGGAGGAAAATAATCTAAAATTAGTTAGTTTGCTACACATATACCAACTGTTATAATAATAGTATTCAATATAAAATTCATATGAAGTTCAAAGATTTAAACCTACTCTTTCATATCTAGTGATTCTACAACTTCATTTTAGGTTTTTTATTACTGCTTTTAGTTTTTGTTCTCTAAAGAAGGATCCCAAATTTGGAGCACATGAGAGAGTCTTCCAAAAAAAAGGATGAGATTAAAGGATTTTCTCAAAATTATATACCTGTCTTATTTAATATTTATTCATACTTTTATTCTTCTGAAAATACCTGTAAAGTTTAGGGTTTTTTTCCTGAAGATACAAATGTAATGGGAGTCATCTTTTGTCCTGCAAGAAACAGAAATTGGCAAATAACGTTACTGAGAGACACAGGTCAAGCAATCATTTTTTTAAGCTATGAACTGCTTTAGCACAGTATGTTATAGATGCAAAAGCTTTATATGAGTTCAGAATAACTTGAAGTGCTTGAGTGAGTCACAGAAATATTGATTGGAAGGGTCCTTGAAAGGGCATCAGCTCCAAACTCCTGCCCGAAGCAGGACTAATGGCAACACCAACTCAGATCAGCTGTGGCTTTGTATAGGCAGTCCTGTAAGGTCTCAAGAATGGAGATTTCACAACAGTCTGGGTATGCTGTTCCAGTTCTTCCCTGCCTTTCTGGGAAGAAGCTTCTTACAATGTAAAACCTGAATGTTCCAAACTGCCCCTTTTATATTGACTGCCACATTAAGAAAAGGTTAGCTTCATGATTTTTGTAAAGGTTCTTGAAGTAGTTATGGTTTGCTGTTAGTACCTTAGCTTCCTCTTTGTCAGACTAATTAAGCCTAGCTGCCTTAACTTTTTACCATAGGTCATGTGTTCTAAGCCCCTGACTAACCTCCATACCCTCTAGAGTTTTTAACAATTCGCTATTGAATTGGGAGACTAAACTCTGGGCTTAATATGGCAGATACAGCCTTACTAGCTGAATAATTATTTTACTTGATCTGCTGCCACCACTTCTAATGCAGCTGAGTTTATAGGTTATTCTATTCTGGATGAGAACATACTATTGATCAGTAGGCAGAACCTTGTACCTCTACCTGTTGAGTTTCATGAGGTTTCTGTTGGCCCGGTGTGCGAGTTTGTCAAGTGTCTGGATTGAAGGTCTGCTATTCAGTGTGTAACTTACTTTTCCTAGTTTAGTATGATCCGTAAATTTGCTGGGAGTTCATTCTGTCTCACCATCAAGGTTGAGGATGAAAATATTAAACAGCATAAGACCTCATATTGACTTCCTAGTACTCAGCTTATTACTGGATACCAGCTGAATATAAAGACATTGACTTCTACTCTCTGAGCACAGCTGCCACCCAGTGCTGTATCTATTTATTCAGTGCATAACTTCTTAGCTCCCAAAAGACACTGCAAGAAGTGATGTCAAAAACCTTGCTAATGTTGAGTGCTGTTACGTCAAGCACTGTTATGTCTACCACTGATCCATGTAGACAGTCGTTTGACACAGAAGACAATCAGGTGGATCACATATGATTCACCTTTGGTAAATCTGTGTAAGTGCTCCTGACTTCATCCCTGGAAGTGTCCAAGGCCAGGCTGGATGAGGCTTGGAGCAACCTGGTTTAGCGGAAGGTGTCCCTGCCCATGGCAGGGGGGTTGGAACTAGATGGTCTTTAAGGTCCCTTCCAACCCAAACCATTCCATGATTCTATGACTTCCTGTTTGTGCTTTCCTAGAGGACGTGTTCTCTTTGGGGATTGATGTGAGGTTCCTAGCTTCTCTTTGCCTTTCTTAAAAATTCATGTAATGTTAGTATTTCTTCAGCCAGTAAGACCTTTTCCTCATGACCACAATTTTCCACAGATGACACCAGTCTTGTACAGAATCAGACAGCTTTTTCAGCACCCTTTGGTGCAAGCTACGTGGCTCCCTGCCTCTGAACACAGACATTATCTTTTACCTGTCGCTTCCAATTTCTGGCTGTTCCTCTTCTTCCCAGATCATGCTTGTACATGCAGATGTCTAGGAACAGATGTGCCGTAGAAATCAATGCAGGAAAGGCATTGAGTACTTCTGCATTTTACATACTGGACTGCAAAACCACAAGGTTGCCTCACTTATTTATTAGTGCATCCATATTGGGTATGAACTTCTCTTGTGACTAATACACCCACAGAAGCTCTTTTTCGTACTGGTGTGCCTTACCAGTCTTAGCTCTAGCAGGGGGCTGGCCCAGAAAATCTAATTCAGTTGCCCAGGGAAAACTAAATTGGTAGCTCCAGTTCAGAAAGTTTCCTAACCACAAACAATTGAAACATAGTAATTAGCAGAAGATGAGCTATAGATGTTTTCTATATTATAAAGTTTTTCTCTAAGCATTCACTTTTCATCATGCTCAGTGTTAGCGTACTGGACTAAGTGAACCCAGTCTGCCTTTGGCTACATCCACAGGCAGAATTTTCTTTTTGCTGAATAAATTCTGCTTTTGAAACTTGGAGATCTTCCTGCTGCACATACTCGCTCTGCTACCCTTTAGAACAGTCAAGATTTTTCTTTTCTTTTTTTTTTTTTTGTGATGAATGTCTCTAATGTACATAAAAATGAACAATTCCACAGCTATATCAATTCCATAGCTTCAGTTCTCTTGAAATTTATAAAATAGGTATAGTCTACACAAACTTTGATAGGGCTTCATCTGGTAAGCAGTTTGGATCAGGTTTAAGTCAGGGAATCAAACTGACCTTAATTCTCTACACTATTTTTGAGTTGTTTGTTCCCACACTCTGTTGTAGACTACTTTGCCAGCTTTTTCTAAAATAACACCGGCCCACAATTCAGAGGTAGACCACTTCAGGGACAATTCGTGCCTGATGAATATGGTGGCTTTCTATGATGGGCTCACGACCTTGGTGGATAGAGGACGGGCAACTGACATCATCTATCTGGACTTGTGCAAAGCCTTTGATACCATACCACACAACATCCCTATCTGTAAACTGGAGAGACATGGATTTCATGGGTGGACTGCTGGATGGATAAGTAACTGGCTGGATGATCACACTCAG
>NW_010254521.1:0-24073 GCF_000690775.1 Eurypyga helias
TCCAACCTCTTCCACTCTGTGACTCCATGAAAAACTGCCCACTGTTTTCCCCTCCTCAAGAAAAGGGGCTAAAAATCTGTGCTATTTTGTATTTGTAGGGCTGTCCAAAACAAAACATTGTTGCTCGGATGAGTGCTGGGTGTGATTCTGTGAATGTTGCCTACTCTCCATGCAGTGAGGATGCTTCCCTGACTCAGCCCCACTGGTACCTGTGTGTTGAAGACAATGAGTGCTGCTCCTGAGGCATGTGTATATTCAGGTTAAAAAAAAAATAAATTGTGTTATTTTTCTACTTTGTTTAGAGTTCTAGGTGCTTAGTGCAGTACAGGAATGAAATAAACTAGAGAAAATGAACCCCTGGCTCAGTGATAAACAGAAGCAAGTGAACATGCTAAAAATATTTCTTAGAATTCCTTGACAAGCATGGATAGTGATGGAAATCTAGCCCATGCTGCAGGGTATGTTGGCCAACACTGAAACCATTAGTGCTTCTAAGAGGAGCAACCAGTCACCTCAATAGCTTTCCCTGGAGCCATCACATCACACAGCTTGAACGCTGTCTCTTTTGCTGATTGACTGCACCTTTTGATGCTGCCAGAGAACAGCTTCTCCTT
This sequence comes from Eurypyga helias, assembly GCF_000690775.1. NCBI lineage: Eukaryota > Metazoa > Chordata > Aves > Eurypygiformes > Eurypygidae > Eurypyga > Eurypyga helias. Next base: position 615 of record NW_010254521.1, read on the forward strand.
TAAGCATTTCCCACCTTATTTGCTGGTGCACACTTACCTCTAAAGTGAGATCAGCTGCCCCTGTGCCCACTGACATACCCTCACTAACCCCACCTGTCCCTGGGCCTTAAGGGCCTCAGCTTTTTTTCTGCTTCGTTCTTCTTTGGGTGGTGGTGGAGGTGAGTAGAAGATATCTAGTAGCGTGTTGGTAAATTTGGGTTTTTACTGTTTCTGTTGATTTAAGTGTGTTATGTAGGTTATTGACACTTTTTGTGGGCAGGTCAAGAGAGCACAATGTCAAGTTTTACTGAGGGATCTGTTGGGATTCAAGGGCTATTTCCTGTGTGCCCATGTAACTGCATTTCTTGCCTGTATTTTTTATTTATAATAGTTATTGCATGTTTTATTCTGTCTCTGTAATGCTCTGTTCCTGTAATAATGCTGGCTTACTCAGACGCCCAAGTGTGGTGGGAGCACTGTCACAAGCGGCACTGTTTTGAGGGTGGTTTTGGAAGGATGCTAAATCCCTTTTTATAAGGAGAAATAAATTATCACAGAAGAAGCTTTGTGAGGTGTTCATTGTCTGTTGTGGTTTTGTGACTGGAACAAGGCAACCGTATGGGGCTTTGGAGATCTGTAATTGCAAGTCTGATGTTTTCTGACACAAGGCTGCCTCGGGATGTGTGGCAAATTATGTTGTGTAAAGTCACTATCAGGTCAGCTTACAAGGTGATGTAATGCTGCAGTATTGTGGAAACAATAGGTCAGACCAGGGAGGAATAGAAAACAAATTCTTGAGTTTTCAAGTGCTGATTTCTGATACTACTCCTATCACTGAGATCAATGTGCGCAAAGGAGTATGGTAGTATTAAGAAGGTGTTCTGAAGGCTGGCAGTTTGGATTCAGACGGTAATAAATGAACAGCCAAGAAACTACCTTTTAAACTAAAAAAAAACCCACCACTTGAAATACCAGCTTTACAATTCTATATACTGGTCTTAGTTTTGTTTAGGTCTGGTAAGCTCCTCATCTGCTTTAAATGGGAACAGCCTGTGTAAATCCCTGGAGTCAAACTCAAAGCTGACCCAGCTGTCCCTTATAATGAAATGCTCCCAGTAACAAGCTGAGCAGCTTCTCATCTTGTGCCTGAAAGCGTTAACACTTAACTGCTGGTGGCAACCCTTTGAAGGTAGCACCTGGCTGTGGACGAATCTGTTTTCCTTGGCCATAGGCTTTGCCCTTCACATGGTGATGGGGTTACACAGTGTGGCTGGGGGTCCTCTTGATTATTTTTAATGCAGTATAAATTCCATAGCTGGAGCAGAGACAATGCCCCAAACAGCTGATACATGTAATGCTGTAACTGCAGTATGTTCTGTTTTGGGAATTATTTCTGCAAACATTGTTTCAGTGATGTCTCTGCCTGTCTGCTCCCATCCTGCTCTTTCCTATTTTGACAAAAAGTGAAAACCTGTCTGTTAAGCTTGATGCCTCTCCAGTGTGCAGCAGCAGAAACACAGACATAGCTTCTACATGCATTTGTTAGAGCAGTTTCTGCACTGCCAAATTAGAGAGGTTCCTAAAAGGCCCATCAGGGGACTATACTCAGAGGGGGTATAGTGCAGAAAAAGCTCTCTTTTATTTTGAAAGAGCAGTGAGAGGCTTTGAAAGTAGCTCTTTAGCTTATTGTCGTGATTATACTCCAATAAAAGAAATTAAGTTTTGCTGTGTGCTGCCATGGTTATGAGCACTGTGGGTGCCTCAGATATGCTTTAAGGGAGTATGCTTTGAACGAGGTGCATCTCCCCTGATGTGCATCTGACAAGGCACAGGCACACAACGGGTAAATGCCTCTTCCAGGGACTGAAATGTTGTATGTATCAGCACAGAAATAACCTCCTCTTAACTTATTGCAGGAAATGTAGAAGAGGGGGTCATTACTATGCTCTGGTCCCTCATTTCCCCTCCCCTCCCTTGCAGGTTCGGGAAAACTCTGCCCACGTTACTAACATCTCTGAAAACATTGTTTCTCCTGACTTTGGGTTGTACAGGCCTGGCCTCCCTGCAATCAAATGATGCCTGTGCCTGAAATTTGTTCTGCTGTCCTGGAGATGAATAAGAATGGAGCCTGCAGTTTTTATTTTAACGGCCCCAAGGCAGTGTTCTCCTTCCCAGTCTTAAGCAGAACAATAATGGTTTGTATCACCTTTCATGTAACTAACCTAGACTTTACCCATGGCATTTTCAGAGCTGTAGCTCAGTAAGTTGCCCATTCTGCTTGATTTCATTGTCGCTGGAAGAGCATGTGCTCCCACTGGGGCTTTGCTGTGACTTTTCTAGACAGGCACTGCCCAGGTTAATGTGAACAGGGTTCATGCTATCCCTCGGGAGATGTGATTTGTGACAAAGTATTGGCTGTATTCTTTTTGGTTTAGGAGATGAAGTCGAGGAAGAATAAAGCAAACCAGGCACAGAGGAGCAGCAGTCTGGGTTGCTTGTGCAGCGGGTGGCTATTCAGTGGGCTTTACTGTTCAGTTTTGGAAGGATGTTTTGACTGATTGCCATCTTCTAAGGAAGAGCCTTCAGCACTAAGGCTAGTTAGCAGCCTTTATACTCATGGGGCATAGCTTGGGCTGATAGGGAGAAGGAAAGGTCCTAGATAAACTACTGGACCTCAAGGTCCCAAAGTCTTGGGCCAGTGAAGGATGGGTATGTTGTAACTCAGTGTCACGGCAGAAAAGGAAGGGGCAGTGGCGACACAGAGGTGAAAGATGCCTGTGCTCACAGGACCAGTGCTTGCTGACCAGCTGATCAGTTGCTGCTGTCAGTGGTTATTCCTCTGTGTGCCAGCCATAGGAGGTATGGGATGGAGAAAAGAGAGAAGGAAAAAGGAATAAAAGCATATCTGCGTTATGCCTTAAGTACTGCAAGTTTCAGTGACTTTGACAACAATTTGTACTGGTCATTGCCAGATGATCTGTTTTCGTGCAGTATCTGGCCCAGTATCTTGTGACTCCCTGGTGAAGTAGCAAGGGGATATTGGTCTTGTTTCCCCATATCAAGCAGACATTATTTCTGTTCCAGGGTGGATGAGAGGAGATAGAAAACACTGAAAGTTTCTTGGTGTGGCAAGATTGGCAGGAAAAATAGACACAGAAAAGGAGCACAACCTTGATGACATTTTGGATTTTGTTGATAGATTTTAATTTAAAAAAAAAAACTTAAAGTGAATGTCTGCATGAGAGAGTGGGTTAGTTTGTGGGTGGATGGAGTATCTTTGTGACTGTGGTTTGTTTGATTGTATAATTACTTAAACAAAAATATAAGACTTTTGTTTATTTTAAGCCTGACTTACTGAGGCATTAGAGGTCATGAGCTGTGTGTATGTATCTATATGTTTTCCCCTTTAAACCAGCAAAATTTTTAATTTGATGAGATCTAGCAATGGTTTACACTTTTCAAAGCTTCATAAAGATCTGTGAGCTTTGTAAAATCAATCAGCCAGGTAGAGGAGACAGCAAGAAATCCTATTTGTACCTTTAACTGAAGAGAAGAATGTTGTGCCATCCATGTGCTACATGGCTGAGGACTGGTACCAATAAATCTCTGAAGGGAAAACCTTTATCTACATGTCAAATGCTGGAACTGGAATTATTAGTCATAAAGTTGTAGGAAGCAGTTCTGTAGATGAGGGGATGGCTTGCTGGGGTGATGTGCTTCCCCCTCCCGCCACATACGCTTCATAGGAAGGAGTGAAACTTTCTGTGAATGTAAGTATTTGTGGTAATATGCAAAGTACGAGTCCAGTACCTGGTTATCCACTTTTGTTCTTACTACCTTGCAGTTTTCCCTACCTTTTCACTCTTGTCTAACCTCTCTAGCCATAAGCATCCACCTGTGTCTACTAATGAGTACTACTTACCTACATGAGCAGGCATGAGATGTGGAAAGAGGTGCTCCATGATGAATGCTGTATTTTGTTCTCCAGGGCATCTAAGTTTTATGTTTGTTTTCTTTGTTTTCCCTCTCTTGTTGCAGGCTGGAATAAGTCCATCCATCACATCTGCCATTGCCTTTGACATCCTACCCCTGAAACTGCATCCTTTTTCCCAGAGCACTCCAACAGGCTTAGACTGCGTGGGCTGGAAACGGCGTGTCTCCTCTCCCGGTGTGTATGCTAGTCTCAGTTGGACATGAATTGTGAGAGAATTAAGCTCTGGTTTATTGAGTATGGAAACCATGTGATAAGTATTCCAACCTATTTATGTGGAATGCTGTATCCATGTGTGAACAGAAATCTTCTTTAGAGTTAATTCTTTCATGTGGTTTTTGTCTTCTGGTTTGTTTTCTCCCTGAGCAAATTACCAGGGTGCTGCTTAAAGGCAGTGGTCAGCTTTTTAGTGAAGAAAAGATCACTAATGGCAATGATGGTGTGCTTGATGTAGAAAAACATTGTGTTGTCTCATGAGTAATTTGTCTCACCTAGGATGATGTCATATATATCACTCGAATTAGGTTTCTGCAGATGGAACAGACTCTCTGCCTTGTATTTACTGGAGAGCACTACAGTAGGTATGGCGAGGTTCTTGTCAAGCTGCTAATTAGGCACTAAAGAAATTAAATGAGCCTCTAGAGGTAGAAGTTTCCTGTACTTTAAATAAATCATCTTAAAGAACAAGTATGCTGTATTTTCACGACGAACACGCATGAAGTATCATGTCTGCTTCATTTCCGATGACTGACACTTTTGCAGGATTAAAATGTAAGTTGCACAGATCATTAAACAGTGAGACGTATCTTTGCCAGGTTTTTAAATTCTCCATCTGACAGCGCCTGCCCAAACACAGCAGATATCTCTATCGTAGCGCTTTGGGGTGGGATAAGAAAAGCAGACTGCAGAGGAGTTGTTTGGCTGTTAGGAATGTAGCCAGGAAAAGCCAACCACAGTTGGGTGCCAAGCTGCCATTTCTGCCTCAGAAGGTATCTTTGCTCTATCGATTCAACACTGCTGGAATTACCTAATTAAGGGACCATAACATTGTGCTAATTACATCAGAGTTGAATGGTCATAATATTTGTCAAGCAAAACTGGTTTGCTTTCTGACACCTTGTACAACTCATGCACAGAGTCATGAGGCTTCACCTGGAAATAAGAAAACAAACAGCTTATTGTCATGGTGTCAAGAGCCCTGCCTCTGCTCTCTCAGCACTGAGAGCTTTGATCACTTGCTGTCACAAGCATCTGGTATTGCCCTAACACTAAGGACCCAGCTCCCTGGCTGAATTAAAAAAGCTGCAGCTTTACTCCTTGGAAAATCCCAGCTGGAAACCCATCACTGTCAAGTGGTCTATGCCTCTCTGACATTAGCCTCAGTCCCTAAGCACCACTGTCATAGAAGTAAATTCTGAGTCACAGCTGATACGGATTTCATGATGGTTCCCAACTGGGACCTGAGTGAGTTAAAAAATATATATAAATTTCGGAGGGTGAATAGAGGGAGTAAATATAGATTGACCATTTGGTAGTGCTGTAGGAGTTTGTGCTCTCTAGAAATCGGGAAGGAAACCTGAATCGTCTACAATTCGCACAATATTCCTGAGTGAATTCCAAGTGAATTTTATACTATTATACTATTTCATGTTATGACCTAAGCCAGGACCTCAAGGATTTCTGTGTAAATGTAGCAAAACAAATTGCATCCTTCCAGTACCTGAAGGGGCCTAAAAGGAAGCAGGGAGGGGACTTTTTACAAGGGCCTGTAGTGACAGGACAAGGGGGAATGGGCTTAAATTGAAAGTGGGGAGGATTAGATTGGATATCAGGAAGAAATTCTTCACAGAGAAGGTGGTGAAGCACTGGCACAGGTTGCCCAGAGAAGCTGTGGATGCCCCATCCCTGGAAGTGTTCAAGGCCAGGCTGGATGAGGCTTTGAGCAACCTGGTCTAGTGGAAGGTGTCCCTGCCCATGGCAGGGGGGTTGGAACTGGATGGTCTTTAAGGTCCCTTCCAACCCTAACCATGCTATGATTCTATGATATGCAGCAGAAGCCTTTTTCCACCACCAAAAACATGCTAGTGAGGGAGAAAACTGACAAACACAGGAAGTGCTGTAATGCTTCTACCGCAGCCATCTCAATTAGCTGCTGCCTGTGGGCTTCGTGTGAAGCATTTTGGGGGTGATGAGCATGCGCATGTGTCCTTCCTGTGGTAGGATGTGGCTGGGAAAAAACCTGCAAATCACTGAAGCAATACTCTCAAGTTGTTGGATCAATTTTAAGATTGGGAATGTCCTTGAGGCAGCAGAATGCCCTCTTTGATTCTTGCACAGCTTTGTTGTATTACCTGTGGCTTTTGATAGAGCAGTAGGTCATTTAAAATAAATGTAAAAGTAAATGATGGGAACCTTACAATTAGATTAAATGGATCTAATTCTAAAGCTGTAACCATTTGAATTAACGAACCTTGCGTGTGTTCTAGTCATAAAAGACACTGGATACAAAAGTACTGTGCAATATGCAGCGGTTGCAAATTTGGATAAAATTCTCACTCCCAAAGTCTGCACCTTGTGCAGAGAATGCTGCAGTGACTGGGGGTGGGGGGCTGGGTGGAGTGTTTCGGTGTTCTCTCTAGTTCTTCAGGAATGAAAAGGTAGTTGTCATGATCCCAGCCCTAAGGTGCAGTGCACAGCAGTGAGAGTTCTGTCATGCACCTACGCATTACCTGAGGACAAGAGCTTAGCTGGGCACGAACTTGCTGTTTTAGGTGAGACTGCCTGTTCCCAACAAGAACAAACGGCAAGTGCTGGGTGAAGAGCTTTGTTTTAATGCTGTATCCACTGTGCTCATTAGCTTTCTCTGACCAGTCATTGGCACTACAGCACTGAGACATTGTTCTCTCTGCCTTTACGTCATGCTGAGAGAAATGAGGCTCAAACCTGTCATTTGGATGCCCCAGCAGTTGGGATCGAGCATACTGTGGTTCTCTTGGGCCTGGATCAAGTTTTGCAGACTGCCTTCCTCCTCTACCCAGAGCAGCCACTTGAGCAAACTGGAAGGCACCAGTAGGTGGCTCTAACATCTGCAGAATGGAGAGCAGCTGAGGTGGTGCCTAAGGGAGTACTGAGCCTCCTCTGGAGAAGTACAGAGATCGAACACCCCCCCCAACACGTGCACATGCACATCCCCGTGGTTAGCAAAGTTAACTGTCCTGTGTAAACATCAGGAATGTGTGAGCACTTTGGAAGGACTTCCTTAGCCCTGCCATGTGCTCTGGCAGGTAGTGTTGATGAATGTCAAGTGTCTTTCCCCTGTTGCTGTCTGGTTATGCCCGCATCTCCATTTGTGCCTTGCAGTATGTATCTGCTCCTTACTGCCTGGTTTACTGCAGTGTTTGAACAGGCTGAGCTAGCTAGAGTGAAAGACCAGCGTAGGAAACAAGCCACTTCCTAATGTAGATATGGGAATGCTTTTGGCAGCTTCTGAAGATCTTGAGACACCATTTGACACAGGAATCACCCCAGGAAAGGAGTGAGAGGGAAGGGCCCAAAATGTACTGCAGAGAGCAGTGGTAGAATAACAAGACTTTGGGTTAAAGCAGTGGACCAACATGTTTGTCTTCAGGTTATCTTACTTATCCTCTCCTTCCCCATCTCTCCTCTGAGTCTGATAGCCGTTTATTTGTTTGTAACTGTGCTATAACGGATCTTAAACCTGTATTATTCTAAATCATTGTTTAAATGCAGACTGAATCTTTTTGGCAATTTTCACCATGTCTTGTCAGATTTAAGCAGCCCAAGATCTTTACGTTTCCTGCTATCAGATATCTATAAGAGATGCCCAGGACTTCCATTGCAGTGCTGCTGTTGTTTATGCTAACCAGAGAGGTGAATTCATTCTGTCTGATGTGTACTGACAATGAACGTACTGGTGGCCTTGGAAATCCTGCATGAGCAACAAGAATAGGCAAGCCAAGTTCTCAAAGTCTGAATTTTTCGGTGGATAGTCTGGAAAATAGTCACCACTTAGTGATACTGAAATATTCTGTGGCCTCATTGGTATAGCGGAAAGTATTTCTCAGGGGCAAAGGGACTGTTTGTTTACTCAACATCATGTGGCCAACTTTCATCTTCTTTTCCCAGCTATAGATGGGCTGTTAAGCTCACACTTGGCAACAGTTAATGTGAAGATGTTTGACAGCCACTGGAGAAATCTATCCAAGAGGGAAAATATTAGCTTAATAACAGGACTTCATTATGTCTTATAAATATTTATCAGTCCTGTAGTTCAGCAAAATAACAAGCTGAGCTATTTATTCCATTTTTGTCATTTTAGTTCTTGAAGGGATGCAAAAAAGTGGTATGCAAGTCCTTGGAAGTGTATCATTGTAGCTGTAGCATGAAATGACTGTTCCATCCACATAAATTCAAATGATACTTCCATGGGTTAAAGTGGTTGAAAAGCAGTCATGTTGCCTACTGTATTTTTCACTTTGTCTCTGTATCACAGGAAGATTAGACCTGCTATGTCAGTCTTGATTCTGTTTAACCACAGCAAATATTTGCTCCCTGTGAGGTCTCGGATAACATGCCCTCACTCAAAGATTTTCATCCAGCCTTAAAAGCTGGGACAAGTGATGGCTGAGTTCTTGAAAATTTGTCTTAGCAGGTTGAGTGGACTTGTATCTATTAGCTATTGAGGTGACAGTTATAGCATAATTAGATTTAGCAATAAAAGCTTCCCATGGGGCAAAGAGTGAAGAAGAAGATCCTAGCAAATCCTGAATGATTCTGGCAATCGCTGTCTGATGCCATGAGACTACAGGGGAACCCAATGGAGGCTAATAATCCAGCAGTTACTTAGGATCAGGCTGTCCAAGGCTCAGGCTGGCTTGACTACCTTGATCGGGCTGCACAGCGAGATCCTTAATCTGTAGTTGGAGTCAGTTGCCACTACAGCAACTTGACCTGACTTCTCTGTGGTCTCACAGAAGCAAATGTCTATGTAGACTTTAAAAAATCCAAACAAACAAACAACAAAATCTGCAGTCAGGTGGAACCCCTCTGTGATAAGTTGCAGTTTTGAACTCTGATATAATATTGTGCATTCCACAACCTTCTTTTGTAGTATTTTTCCTCTTTCCTCATTCTATTAGAAAATTCCTATCCTGTACACAACACATAATATGCATCTGTGTAGCACCTTCAGCTAGGGTTACAGCACTGTTGTCTGGCACTGACTAAACATCTTCTAGTATTTGCCAAGAGCATTCAGCCCAGAGAGCGGGAGGGTTAGCAGAGGAACAGATGGAATGATTTAAGCAGGTCGAGGGCAGAGATCTCCCAGGCAAGGGCAGTTGCTACAGAGCCTCTGTAAATAATGTTGGGTTTAGTAGCTCAGTCAAGGAGAGGGGCAGGTATGTGGAGTTTCCTTACTTTTTGTGTACTAAGCAGGGGTATTATAATGAAGGCTGAATTGTGGCCTCTCCTTAGCATGTTCTGTGTCTGAAGAGCTGCACTGTCCCTTCCTCTTCTCAATGCCCTGTGCTCCACATCCACTGAACATCTGCATCCATCTTTGCTGCTAGTGCTTAACTTGCCCCCATCACAAAGTGTTTCCCTGATTTGTACTTTAATGCAGGCAGTTCTAGGAGGCCCTGGAAGGACCAGATCAATGCAGAAGGGTGGTTTTACCACAGCCAGGTTGAGAACACATTTCCATTTCTCTATTGGGAGGCGTTAGAGGAAGATATTTTGGTCTAAGTAGCTATATTCAGGAAATATTGAAGGAATATTTTGTTATGGGCCACTGTATAAATGTTGGGATTTTTTTTTTCTACTACTGCAGAGACCTTTCTTGTAGGGAACAGCTGAAATATTTAAGGACTCAAAAGTTGGTTCGACATTGTTGGATATTTTGTAGTACCTGCAGTGATGGAGGGCAAAGGTGTTTTCTCTTAGGAAATATTCAGTAAAACAGAAGTCTCACTGAAATATAATGACTCTGGTATTGTACAGGTAGTAAGGCAAAGCCAAAGAGGCTTTCTTGGAGCAGGCTGGGATGGCCACATAATAGCGTGGCTTTATTTACTTTGGACAGAATTACCTTTCACAGAAATAGTAAAGCAAGCATTTTCAGTTCTCATGTGAAATTAGGCTCCTAGTCTGGGGTACCTAGACACACATTCACCTTGTATATGGTAGGAGCAGTTTGGTATTTCCCAGCATGCTTCTTTGTGTCCCACCTGTGGGTGGCTGCCACCCTCCAACTAGTGCTCTCAGCTAGTGGAGCTGAGCTCTTCCTTTGCTTCAGTCCAAACCTCTTGTTACAGTCTCCCCTGGCCAACTTTGAGCTGCCTGTGATAATCTCATGCTGGAGCAATCTTGTTCTGTTTTACACTTATTCTGGTAACTAGCATCAGAAGTTCTATAAGGTTTTCTGCTGCACATAGTACAAACCCACATGGCTACTCAAATTATTTTGATAGTCTGACAAATCTGCCATTGTAAGGCAGGTGTTTTTGCAGAGTGGCAGGTGGGAAACGTCCTTTATCATAAAACCTCTCTGCCTCAAAGCTGTTGTTAACCAGTACAGGTGTTTCTGCATTCTCGGGAAACTAGTATTCTTCCAGAATTCTTTTTTATAGCAGCACACTGAGTCACGTGTTAGGTAATGAAAATATAAAAAACTTTACAATTGACAGTGTAGGTACTGATTTTGTTTTACCTGGGACTGGGGTCTCTTGCAAAGATCACACACTGAAATAGGGACCATCCCAGGTCTGCAGTCTGGGAGTAGATGCTAAATGATTTTTCAAAGCTCCCAGCTGCAACCTCCCCAGTTCTCAGCCTCTGTTTTTCTGGCTTTGATTTAATTTTGAATTCTTTTTTCTGAGGACTTACAAAAATAGTTTTTTAATAGCAGCAGCCGCAGTCAGTTCTAAGCATGATTAGTTTGTATGTTAAGTCCTTTGAGTTCTCAGGGGAAGCAGATAACACAAGGTCTCTCTCACTTGGGCATTTTTAAAATGCGTGAAATTCTACTATTTCCACTTAGTTATTTTCAATCTGACAGCTCTGCTAAATTAGGAGGAAAGGTCTCTGTCCTACCCTTGCTTTTTTAATGCCTTGAAATCGGCTTTCATAAAAATCAGTTGCTAGAAGCTGCAGTTGAGAGCAGTTGAGCTGCCACAGAGGGAGCCTCCTTAGTGGACCCCTATGATGTCAGGATGCATCGAGGCAAGCAGAGAGGAGGATAGGAATCCAGCTCAGTCCTCCGGCAGCACTGCCAGGTACCACTGCCCTGGGAGCAGCTACCGAGCGCTTTGCCCATTTCCTCCCGCAGCAGAGCAGAGCCCCTGGCTCTCCCCCTTACCTGCCTGCATGAGGACCCAGCAGTGCCCCAGTGGGGCACACAGTGGAGAAAACTGCAGTAGCAGTGGGAGCTCCGGGCTCTCACCGGGTTCCGATTCAGACAGCAGCGGGGTGGTGTGTGGCGGTGGTGGGATGAGAGGTGTCCTGTCCAGATACTGGAGCTTGGAGAGTCTTCACTCTGCCACAGGTAAGGGACTTTTTGTTGTTGTTGTTGTCAGCTGCTCTGTGATATTGCACTGACCTTGAGAAACCAAATCAAACCTTCTGGAAAAAGCATGTAATTTGGAAATGTAGTCTTTTAGTCAGGAGAAATAACCAAAGCATTCAGCATTTGCTAGTTGTACCCCTTACAGACTTACAGCTAAAAAAACCAACATAGACCCTTAATATACTTCCTAGGTCAGAAAGCAAAAAACAGGTTCTTAATGGCTTTGGAAACAGTGCTTAGGCTTCTACCTGATTAAAGCTGCCCTTTCCTGTTGGAATAGCATTTCTTATTTCAGCTTAACTATATACAGCCCAGTGCTAGAGCTGACAATTCTCTGTAAATTCCAGTGTAGAGTATTGCTGCCCCTAGAAAATCTCCAAGAGATCTGCTGTGCAGCAGGGGAGGGCTAGGTAGGTTTGTGCTGCTCTGTACTGAGAGGGGGGAAAGGCAGTTCCCTGAGCCAGCTGTTCGAGTTTGGTTTCTGTTTTCTTGTCTTTCATTTAATTCCTTTTTGAACTGAAGGCTTTTGAAGGCATGTTCATATAGCCTGGATCTGGCATTTTAGTTCTTAATCACTGAGGTGACTATTTAGGATTTGGCTGTTTGAACTGCAAGCATGGGAAAGAAGCTTTCTCAATCCCAGCCGATACTAGCAAAGAAGCCTGGCAATGATTTTAATGGCCAGCAATTGCTGAGCTGTTCAGTTTGTTTCTTGACTGTTGCTGTTTAGAGAGATTTTTAGCAGAGCTGCAGTGAATTAGTTCCTCTCTTAGATAAATTCAGACAAGTGCCTTCAAGGCCACCAGTGACTGCCATTTCCTTAGTAAAAATACTCAGTGCTACCAGCTAGAGGCAAAGCTTGGGAGGAATTTTAAGTGTAGTTCTGTATAATCTGCTTTAGTAACGTATACTTTTAATTATTGAAAGGTCTTGTAATTCCATCTACTACTGTAGATTTGGGGCTGTTTAATAAAATATCTCTTGCTGCTCTGGAGTCGTCTCCTGAAGTGAGACTAACGGCACTACTGTACGGGGAAGGACTATAGCAGGGTGGCCAGCCTATCTGCCTTTCCAACCCTCACACCAGTCCTAGGTGGCCAAGAATCACTAAACACAGTGTGTCCTGAGAGTCCTGGGGAAGGAAGAAGGCTCAGGGTGAGATCAGGCCATTGCTGCTATGTTTTGGGGAAAGATCTGGGCTGCAAATGTAAGGCAATGCAATTCTGTCTCAGTAGCATCTGCTAGCACGTTTTCTCCTGTCACTGGAAATGCAAATAATCACCAGCATAGCTCTGACATTGGCATAAAGTAACCCTGGCACATGATCCTTTTTTAAACTACTACTCCAGATGTTGCACATGGGGCAGTAGCGGTAGTTCGGTCCCCTCTGTCTTAGAGGGTTTGCTGTCAGCTGTCCTCCATGGATGCATTCTTGGGCTTAATCAAGTCTGTGGATACAGATGACATACAGTAATGTCAAAGAAGTAAAGCAAAAGCAAACTTTGAAGCTAAATTTCTTTCTAAATGCTCTTTCATTTCCACAATACTCTTGTTCAAAGGCTGTGAGGCATGGTGTCATTTTGAGGATGCTGCATGCATTTAGCGGGAAATGCAGAGATGAGAGGAAACCGAATAGAACAGGGATGGTATGGAGATGGACTGAGGACAGGGAGAAACCAAATTAAGTTTCATAATTACAGTATTGATATATCAATACAATAATAAAAGCAGATCACTGGACTTCAGGCTCCTTGCTGCCTCAGAATACTATGGTTGGTAAGTGCCTTCTCATGTGCAAGAGATATCTGAGCAGTTAGGCTCTAAATACTAACAAAATCCAGGTCAGAATTAGGATTAAACTGTGAGAGCATTGCATCTCCTAATAATTAATTTTGCTTTGATTCTGCTCTATCAGTATTATACTTTGGATTGAAGTATGGCAGCTGTGGTAGGAGAACTGCTCCTCTCCATCAATACCTATTGGCTGTCAGAGGAGTGAGGCAGGGTTTCATGTGCTAAATAACATTTTTGAATGGTAAAATTTAATATGCTGCTTCAAACCAACAGAAACCAGAGGGAGCAATAGAGTAGTGGTAACTAGAATGCATGGCAGTGTCCTTGCCTTGGAGGAGCAGGGAGTCCCCAGCATCTTGGCATGTGTCACAGCAAGAAGTTGAGGGAAAAGTGCAAACTGTATGGAAACGCTCTGAAGTGCCTGGTATGGTGCATTCAAAAAGGGCTGGAAGGTGAGTTGTGTCTCCGTTTCAAAGGGCTTCTGCATTTCCAGTAGTGGCCTTAAGGCTGGATAGGTGGACTTTGCAGAGCGTGTTTCGCTTTTCTTCTCCCAGTGCGCACATAAACTTGTCGATAGGGATCTCTGTACTGAGTCTGTTGCTCAGTTCCTAATGTTCAGAGAAGATCAGGAAGAAATCAGATTTAAGTGACCAAGAAATGGAGGTGAAAAGGAGCTGAGGGGTCTTCACTACAATTGGAATGCAGGTGTTTGAGTCTCTTTTACATAATCTAGATTTTGAGACAGTGAAAAGACAGTCGTGTGTGTATGTTTACACATGTCTATATTTGACAAGGCAGGATTTCAGAAATAGAAATCTCCTCTGTAGAAAAGCCAGGCAGTGTTTTTCCAGGTACCCAAGGGGAAAAAGTTGTCATCGGTTAATAATCTTCCTCTGCAATCAGTAATGAAGTATGATTCCTTTTGTTTTAGAGTTGACTCTATTGTAATATATTGATCAAGAGGGGAAGTTAAATGTGATACAGAATTGAAAAAGACCCATTGTTACAGCACAAAATTCTGTGCAAATGCCATTTGAAAAAAAACCTATATAGAAAAACATAGTTCAGGCTTGTATGATGTGAAAGAATCGAGTGTTTTTTAATACCAATCCATGACATTTTGGTCTAAACGTCAATATATACTACATTATATGAGGAGGCCCTTCTCCCTGAGGCTAAATGTAAGCATGAAAAGAGGGAATGCTTTGCAGTTCTACCAGGCTCTCCATTTGAGGATGCCAGAGGACTTCATAAGCATCGATAACCCTCACCGAGAGCCTGAGAGGCTTCCAAAGTTTGATTTAGGATAGAAAAAGAGGTACATTATAGTTTGATACATGGATAGTACCATGGCTATGTATAAAAACTTATGAGTAATATCTAAATGTTTGGGTGGTGCAGTACTCCAGCGGGAAAATGACTGGGAGCTGGGGTTGCTCAGCAACTCTAGAAATCAGGCCTTAAATGTCTCAACTGGACAAAAAGACACGAGGCATCCAAATTAAATGTCAGTTGTGACAGTGCTCCAGCAAGTGATTCAGTGGCACTCTGGGCACTCTAATCTTGGTTTCCTAGGCAAGACTTTGTATCCCAGGCTCATTCTGCCTATATCCCTTTCATCACTGTTGTACAGCTCTGCTGAAAAGTTTATTTCCTTTAGAACATTTCCAGATTCAAGCTTGTGAGTAGGTCTCTTTGCCTTCCCAGCTCCTTTGTTGTAGGTCCAATCCCGACCTCATTAACACTTCTGTTTATTCTTTTGCTTGTCCAAGTTGGGAAGGACTAGAAGAGCGAAGAGAGGTAGGGACAAAGGGGGAATCGTAACTGGGTGGACTAGCAGTTACCATAGTTTCCCAAAGAGATCCTCTGTATATTTGTGTGTATGTAGCAATTTAATTGTACAGACTACACTTCAGGGCACCTCTGCACAGATTTGTAGCTCCTGATACACAGATCTGCTCATCTACTAGCCTTGGGAATATGGCCTTTAAACAAACACGAAAATATTCAGTATGGGTGGGGAAGGCTTTTTTTTCATTCAGACCTGGGGGTGGGGAGGCTTTTTTTAGAAAGGTTTCTTCAAGTCATTAATTTCATTTTTGTGGCTGATGAGGGAGCCACTAATAGAGCTGTGGCAAATGGTTTGCAACTTTCTTGTTTGGTGAGAGGTTTTCTTTTGAGCTCTTTCCTTTTTCTTCCCCTAGCCCTGCCTTTTTGGTACTGATGTCTGCAGCTGTGTTCATGGACTGCAGCACAGAATTCCACTGACCCTGCTTTCTCCAGGGTCACATAGCCAGCAGGAGTTAAAGAGGTCACACAACAGGAGATTGATTTAAGGTTCAAAGTGTTTCAGAATGCTTCCAAAGGAGAGCGCGGAAGGGGGGAAAGTTAGTGCTTCGAAGCATTTGCTATAGCATGTTGATATTCTTTTCACCCTTGGCTTGGCAAATTGTGAGCTCGGATGTTTCAGTCAGATCTGCTGATTGCATTGTAGCATGTCCAGTGTGGTGTGTCCTCCCCCCATGTTTCTTGTGTCACCTGCCAGAATAACTTCCACTCATCTTCTGAACAAGCAGTCAATGAATCAAGATACAACAATCCATGCTAAATTAACTTGATTTTTCTTTCTATGTTCATTCATTTATAATGGTGACCAGTACACTTACGTAAACCTAAGGGAGATCCTGAACGTTTGAGGAAGAATTAAAAGATTAACATCTCTTGGATAAACAAATGAGCTGCCCTGAAGCTTAAGTGAAGATTTCTTATTTGACAGTACATCTTCCAAATAATGTGTTGAGTGTTGCTGAACTGTGACTTGGCATCATACGCAGATAGTGAGGGCATCTACATTAATAGCTGTTGAGTTCATTCTAGTGAATGCAACCTCAGTAAATGCTAAGTGTATGTAAACTTGGCCACCTCAAACATTTAATATACCTAAAGAAATGTTTTTTCAGTGCAGAAGATCCTCTAGTATCGTGCTTTTCCATAAAAAGGAATAGAGAATAGTGTTAATTTATGTAGAAAAGTTGAATCATGATTCTGTACCTCTGTTTGCAGCAGAAACAGCTATTTTGTAGTTTTAATTACATTTTAATATATTGCAGGGGTGGTGTTAGTTGACTTTCCCTTGAGATTTTTTTGTTTTGTTTTAAAAGGGATGAATGTTTATTCTCATCATGTCCCAGTGAGGCAGTGGGATTACCACCTGTGCCTACCAAGAGAGAAACATTCCTGTCTTTGCTGGTGCTGTGTTTGCTGGGGCGGGGGGGAAGGTAAATCTTTGGGAGCACTGCCTGTGACACTTCCTCAGGTGTACACCATGTTCAGATACATCATCTTCGTTCTTTTCCTTCTCTGCTTCCAAAACAACTC
Organism: Eurypyga helias; assembly: GCF_000690775.1. NCBI lineage: Eukaryota > Metazoa > Chordata > Aves > Eurypygiformes > Eurypygidae > Eurypyga > Eurypyga helias. Next base: position 17,342 of record NW_010254521.1, read on the forward strand.
CCATGAAGAATATTTAGGGTGTGATTACTGTTCCCTTGCTGAGGAATATGACACCTTCTAAGGCTATATTTCCTCAGAGTGTCACTGACCTTTACAGTAGACTTTCTGACCAACACTTCTTTTGGGTATATCAATGCTTTAGTTGCGGCTATTTTTTTTTTTTTTTTTTTATGAAAGTGAAATGGCTTTAAGCCACCTAGTTTGGATACTGCCAGCATCACAGCTCTTGCAGCAGGAAACTTGCATGGTCCAAGAGAGTAAATGGAAGGCGGAATGAGGTGGTACCCTGAAGCCTACCTGATCCATCCTTTCTCTCTCTTTTGGGTAGACATGCAAAGGCTTGGAGTGACTGTTGAAGGTGTCTGTTCGTTTAGATTATGTGGGCCTACTTCATGTACATAAAAAAAGCAGTGAAAAACCAGGTTACAACATGCTGGCAAATAGTGCATATGTACAACAGACATGGAGAGTGTGTGTAATAGTTGGCTACACGTGATGAAGCTTCAGTATCGCTGCTTAGCAGTTAGGTTAAACAATACAGGTAACAATCATGCCTTCTCTTTGCCAGGGGGATGTTATCTTTAACTTACTAAGTTTGTGTCTAACTAAGCTTATTCCCTATGAAGGTCTAGATTTCCAATTCATTCAAATTGCAACAAGTATCTTTGAAGGATTAGAGAAATATAGCCCTCTTCTGAGGGTCAGTGGAGGTTTCTATTTTAATTGGAATCCTGCCTTATCTCAAAATCCTTTGTAGTCAGCTGTTTATTAAACCAACTGACTAGTTCAGTAGTTTGCTTAACAGTGCTGGGGACAAGCTGGGTGCACTGGACTGCACAGAATTCTGTCCTTCTAAGCAGCCCCAAAGACTGAAGACAGCTGTCATCTTGAGTACTGAATGCTTTCGGTGACTGTACCATTCAAAGCAAGCTGTTAAGTGTTGTATATGCCCATGAAAGCAAGATGTTAGCTTGGGTGTAAACTGATAACACCCTAGTTTGCACCTGGTTAACTGTCTTGGATTACGCTGTGTGAATATACAAATGTTGGCAGCTGTCACCACAAATATACCTCAGGGTATATTTGCCTAAACAGGTATAGAATCTTTCAGGTTTGAAAAGACCTTTAAGATCGAGTCCAACTGCCAACCCAACACTGCCAAGCACACTGCTAAACCATGTCCCTAAGCATCTCCCCTCTTAAATCCTCCCAGGGATGGTGACTCCACCACCTCCCTGGGCAGCCTGTTCCAATGTCTGACAGCCCTTTCCGTGAAGACGTTTTTCCTAATATCCAATGTAAACCTTCCCTGGTGCAACTTGAAGCTGTTTCCTCTTGTTCTGTCACTAAACAGAAGTTTTGCTGCTGTTATTCTCAATCCCTTCTAATTTTCCAGGGATTCCCTGGACTATGATGTTGGCTCATAAGAGCTCAAGTAATGTTTTGTTTTTTTGTTTTTTTTTTTTCTCCCATGGAGTGCGGAGGAAGAGTAAATTGTTGCTTTGCTAGTGTAATTGCACTATTTCCAAGTTGTGCTGTACCCCAAGGAGCACTCATGAAAGCTCTGGTGCATCAGCCCCAAGAGCAGGCAGACTCCCTTATTTTGTGACCTCCCAGCATGATGTAGGTAGTATAACGGGGCGATTCGCATGTCAAGGGCAACTGAGTATCCACAGAAATAAAATCTGTCAGTTGTTTTGAATGTCCTTCTTGTTCTTATTCTGAATTATCTTTTTAATTCCTATTTCAGTATGTGGGTATATATACAGTCATTCATCAGTTAACCTTTGAATATTGCACATCTTATTATCAAAACTGTCTGTGAGATTTAAAAAAAAAAACCCAGTATTTCTAGATTTGGGCTCTACATGTGTTTATCTACCGATGGATAGGGTTTCTTCCAAAACCATATTAAGGGATCTAATAAATGCCTACATAGTAATTTGAAATCCATTTCAAATATACGGCTAAGATACTGTCCTGTTGTATCAGAAGGTAAATTACATGTGAGTATTTATAAAATAACTTGAAAAAGAAGTTTTTGTTTCAGGAACATCAGGAAAATGCAGAGCTTTTTTTTTTTAATCCAGACCATTATAACATCACTGTAATATTTTGTGTTGAGAATAAATAAAGGTAAGACTGTCTATGTTTTCATAACAGCTGGCACAGATATATTTCTGTGTGAGAGTGAAATAGCAAGAGTTTCCCTTTTGGCTAATGGAAATAGTTTCCATGAGGTAGCTTTGAATTAGCTGCTTCTTTTCTATTGAAATCTGTCCTTGGAAAAGTAGACCAAAAGAAGATGTGCTAGGAGGTCCAATATTAATGCCGAATTATCTGTTTTAATGGGTAGGATTAAGCCATCTATGCTCCCCCTCTGCCAGTGAAATCTTTCCATGCTAGGTGTAAAAACCCTTGGCTAAGCATGAACCGAGATCACTACTCAGATGCACATGCAGACAGACACCATTTAGAAACTGCAGTTCACAGATTCCCTTAAGAAGAAAAGGAAGACTACAAACAGCACGTATGTACTAATTGGACGTGGCTCCCTGTTCTTGGAGCTGTCATTGAGGCTGTTCCTTGCAGTAATCTTTAGAAAAATTAAGGCATACACAAGTTTGGAGGAGGAAGAGCTGTCCACATAGTCATTGAACTGGGGGGACGACACAGATGGGATGCAAAATGGTTCAGCTGTAGCAGTAAGGCGCAGGAAGCGTGCAGTGAGAATCAGGGTCGTCTCCTGAAAAGGTGAACCCCAAAGACTGCTGATGCCGCTTCTGTTGCGTGGCTTCCATTGCTGTCTCTCAAGTAACGTACCTTTCTGTTCTGTCCTGCTGTATTGTCTGGGGCACTGTGGCTGTAAGGCTGAAGAGAATCACACACGTCAGCAACCCTGTTCAGTGCTGTGTGCTGAAGGGCTCGGTTCAGGGTTCATCTGGAAAATATACACCTGCCGAGTTCGGACCTGACCTTGGTTTCAGTTTTGAAGTATCTGCAATTAGAAGCCCATAGCAGGGTGCTGAAGGCAGGAGTATGGTTCAAGAGCAAGGCCCTCTGAGCTCCAGGCCCAGGTTGTTTGTAGTCGTACGGCAGGCGAAACTGCTCATGTGGTTATTGTGTGGATTTTTTTGTATGGATATATTTAAAGTGTCTCAATTTCTGATGGTACAGAGTGACCTTGAAAAGAAAATAATAGCATGGATTCTGGAGCTTTTGTTTGAAGCACTGAGCAGCTTCTCAGTTGGCTCGGCTCCTGCTGACTTGACTGGTGCTCTGGCAGGAGAGCACTCTCCCTGAGCAGAGCTGCATGTTAGCTTGAGGTCACTGATGGTACATCCTGCTCAAGGCAAAGGCCTATACCCTGCATGCCTGAAAGAAGCTTTGACAATAAACCTTTTAAGAGAGTTTATTATGAAAACACAGCGTTACTAATACCCTGAAACAGTAGATTTGGATCGATTTGAAATGTGGCATTCTTATCAGCCTTAAAAGCTTGAATTAATTAAAAATATGCACAAACCATCTGTACTGAAACTTGTTGATTGGATCTGTCAGCTTTTTTGGAGAGAACAAAATAATTTATTTTGGGCTATTTCTGGTCCCAATTCTGAGCTTCATCACAACCTCCATACTGCTGTAAATCTAGGGCCTGGCAGTCCTATTTCAAGCTGGCTTAAAGTCAGCACTCTCCATAGACTGAATTCTGGTGGTTGGTCAAGCTTTCTCCTACGTATCTATCATCACAGTTGATGGTATGATGCTCTCCTGTGAAGCATTATAATCTTTTGTGCTGCTTTTTCTGGCTCCCATGAGAGAATACACCAGGCAGCTGCGACTTCCACTTGGCCCCAGATACAACTTGACCATCATGTCTAAGCCATCAGAGGAAGTCACTTAAGCAATTGTAGGTAGGACGATGCAGCTTATAGGCATCTGGTGGTCTGTTCTAAGTAACTCCTCTCATCTGGAACACTTAGCTTTCTGAGGAAAAACAATATACTTATGAGGGTTTGATAAAGAAATGTCACAGCTTTTCAAGCCTGTGACTTGATAGTTGAACAGAATTAAATATCCACTGAATTAATAATGGCTGGGTCATTAGTTTTGACTCATCTAAATAATTCTTGATGTCTCTGGAATCATAAATGTAGATGAATGTGAGCACTGCTGGGCCAGTTCTTGAAAGACTGGCCAAATACAAGTTTTTTTTCTGAATAAAGATGGGACTGCAGTCTGGCATTCTGCCTTGCTCTAAATACTGCCTTTCCTTTTCTTAGCTTTCATTTTTTGAGAAAAGCATCTTGATTGCAAAGGTTTTTCCAGTTTCAATAAAAATAAGAGGATGACTTCTCGTTTTTATGGGCCAATACAGAGAAGAGGATCACCCTGTCTACTTGTCAGATGACTTGTCACCTATTCTTATGCTTTACCCTTGTATTGGGGCGTTCACTGATGTGCAGTGGCACCAGTCTTTAACTTTGCAGCTGTGACCCAGTTCCTTTATCAGACTGAGCAAAATATGAGGATGACTTCTCGTTTTTATGGGCCAATACAGAGAAGAGGATCACCCTGTCTACTTGTCAGATGACTTGTCACCTATTCTTATGCTTTACCCTTGTATTGGGGCGTTCACTGATGTGCAGTGGCACCAGTCTTTAACTTTGCAGCTGTGACCCAGTTCCTTTATCAGACTGAGCAAAGAAGAGGCACTTCAGCAAGTTCTCAGTGCTCAGAGGAAAATGCATCCTGGCTAAGTGAATCTTACAATGGTGTAGGCACTTCTGGAGACTGTCTAGTCCAAACTCCTGCTCAAAACAATGTCACCTAGAGCGGGTGGCCAGTCAAGTTTGAATATTTCCAGGAATAGAGCCTCCATAACTTCTCTGGGCATCCTGTGATCACCCTTACAATAAAAAAGTTTGCTTTCTATTGATCAGGTGAGCACATAGTTGGAGAGGAAGCTTTGTGGAGACAAGACAGGTTGGAGTTGCTTAATTGCAGCAGATCTTGTAGTTGATGGTTTATTGGTGACATGTACCTGTGCAAACGGTGTTTGATGTTTAAAGTTCTGAAATAGTGTTCAAGTTTTCTAGGCTATGAATTGCATGGTCTGGGGTATTTTGTTTGTGGAGTCTTTTTGTGGCCTGTTGCTGCGCATTTCTGTGCTTGCTAAGCATGCCAGTCAGTGGCAGGAGTTAACATCTGGCCAGTGCTGGTTTTGCTTTTCTGCAGGTAGTGTCTGATGTTAGCTATATCTTGGCCTCAGACATACTCCTGGCCAGACTTTGGTGTGCCTGTGGAAGGGATCTGGTTTAACAAATAGTTTATGCAAAGGTGAGGACTTGCCTAAAGTATCTCTAGAAAGCACTGAGGTTATGTGCTCTTCAATTCAGCCTTGTATGCGGTTTCTGTACTATATACACTGGGACTCATCCAGTCTCTCTGTTTATAGCACTTAGCAAGTAACAAGTTGTGGCACGGAAGGGACCTATGACATCGGACATGACAGCCTACTGTTCACTGCTGCAGTACGGTTGTTATTAATCTGAGAAACCTATGTGAGAGGCCAGTGTGCTTGCTAGAATGAGCACGTGAGTTAAAACCTCAGTTTAAACACAGCTTCCCCCAGCTGTGCATGTTTTCCCTTGTTACCCAGCCTGTGGTGCACAAAGGGTGTCTGTCAATCTAGCAATTGCTCTTAGGCAATTTAAAGAATTATGGTTTTAACCATGCTTTTTCCTTGTGCTGGATTCAGTCAGGAAAGAGTTAAGTCTCTTTACTGTGGCTGCTAGGAAGCTGTTCTTGGATGCAGAAAGCAGCACTGATAATTTCTTAGCTTGCACTGGGCAATGCCTGCACTGAATTCAAGGTTTTTCTCCGCTTCTGACACTGCAGCTGCATTCCCAGCTCTCACTGTCTCGCTACAGGCAGTGCAGGGGACACACAGTTCAGACACCTGACCCCAACTGACCAAAGAAGTATCTCATTCCATAGTACGTCGTGCTTGGGGCAGAGGCGAGGAGGGGGTCCGGTCGCCATTACTCTCTCTCCCTTACTCTCTCTCGTTTGGTCCCGTACGCCTGCTGATCCTCACCCTGACTCCTGCGTTAGCTGCTTTGGTGACTCATGTGCTGGCTCGTTCGTGAGGGAGTTGGTGGGTTTGTTTAGTTTTCCTGGTCTTGATGTTGCTGATAGGGTTCGCTCAGAATCTGCTGCGGCCCTCGGCCTGCGATTGCTCTCAGCCTGCGGCCCTCGGCCTGCAATCGCTCTCGGGCTCTCTGGGTCTGACTCCCACTACTCAACACCTGTTGTGCACTGGTCAGTGAGTTGTGAGGAATTGTATCATATTGTGTTATATATTTTATTTCCTGTTATTTTAATTATTTGTTATTAGTAGTATTTGTATATATTAATTTAGATTTAATTAGTAAATAGTTCTTATCTCAATTTTACAAGCTTCCTTATTTCTTTTTTCCTCCAATTCTTCCCCTCCACTGGAGGAGGGGAGGGGGATTTGTGAGAGTGGCTTTGTGATATTTTGCTAGCCGGAGTTAAACCATGACACTCCTGTAAACACTGACCTAGACTACCTGCTTCTTGTCAAAGCACCCGAGGTAGCAAGACTTTTGGGAGTTCTTGGGAGAGGCTCTGGAAGTAGATAGGAAGGCTGGGGGAAAAGGAGTTTTGGCAATTACTAACTCCATGTGCTCTCTGTGGCAGGGGGGG
>NW_010254521.1:24132-56709 GCF_000690775.1 Eurypyga helias
TACAAGGGTCAAGCTTGTGTGCGTTGCTAAGCACTGTCTGTAAGATAATCAAAAGGAAAACAGAGCTGAGCCATAGACCAAAGACATTGCTTCAAGTACCTTACAAGGGCCATAGAAAGAGCTCTGACTCCGCTGCAGGTTGGAATTTCCTGGCTCCCTGCATATCACTCATCTAGGGTCTCAGAGCCACGTGACTGGGAGTGCCTCTGTGGATTTTCAGAGTTATACAGTAGCTATATGTACCCATTCACTATTCTAAACGGATTGATGTTAAAAGCCCAAGCAATTTACACATTGCATAAGTTTAGTTGTGCCAGAATGATACTTAGTACTTAGGGGCCTGCGGTACGGCAAGAGGAGCAGTGTGCTTATGTTCTGTCTTATAACATGCAGTGAGTTATGCTAGGGCAGCGGCTGGTGGGCCTCAGGTCAGGTCCTGTGCTGTAATGGGGTTTCTTCACTAGGTGACACTGGCTGCAGTGCTCTGCAGGAGACCTTACCTGCTGCGTGAACTTCACTTGGCTGTGAGAAGGAGAAAAATGCTGGAAAGTCATCTGATGGGCCTTTAAAAATTGTCTGTTCTTTTCTTCTGCCAGTCTTCTACCTTCAAAGCAAAACTGGTGAAATGAAATGAGTGTATAAACCTCAGCTCTTTCAAAATAAGGGTAGGAAACTAAATCTTCCTTCATCAGCAGTTAATGCTCAGCTGTTTGACTCTCTGCTGGAGAACTTAGAGTGAAGCTAGGCAGCTGGCTCCCTCCTCTGTAGCAGAAGGGAGCATGGGTGGCAGAAATGTGGTGGTCTACAACTGCGAGCACTCATCTCAAAGAGCACTGTTAATTCTCGGAGTGTTTGTCCATGGCCCCTCTAGTCATACGTCTCTTCCTCCTCCATTTGTTGAATGTCTATATGTGGCACATCCTAGGCTGTTGTCATGGAAATGGTTGTATTGACACATCCATAGCAGAGCAGCTTTGTTCTGTACAGAAGGATCAAAAGGACGATGGGTGAGAAAGGAATAGGCCTGTTCTCAGCATTCAGGCATCCATAATATTTGTTCTTCAGGTTCTTAGCTCCAGTTGGAAGGCACACAGCTGCTGCATTAGTTGTTTTGAGCCAGTATTGAACCAATTATGTAGAACAATACCCAACATTTGGACTTTAACACAAAGCATTACTGAACATCACACAAGATAGGGTACCCAGTTACAATAGCTACCTCCTACATAGCTAGTATGCTACTGATTAGCACCACTGCAGAACAGGAACATCTCTGTTCAGTCCTTTTTACCCTATATTTCTAGTTTGTGTGAAGTTGTACATGTTCATACAAAGAGAAAATGCACCTACTGTTCTGAAAATGGTAGGAAAAAACGCTCATCCTTTGTGCTCTCCGTTTGTACATTGTAGCTGGAAACATCAGGGACTGTAGCCAGATATTTCCTTCTGAACACGTGAAGAGGAGTAATACTGAAGAGTTAAGGAAGGTGAACTTACAGGGTAAAAGTGAATGATTGTGGCAGATTTCATGCCTAGTGTGCTTTTTGCTGCTGCCAGGCCACCCTGCACTTCCCCCAGACAGGTCATCAGCTGTGAGAAGGGGAAGGAATAGAAGGATGAATGTTGGATCTATTTGCCTCACGTCAGAGTATTTTCACAGCCTGTTGCTGCAGGGAGCTTCTCAGCTTCACGCCAAGAAGAGTCAGAAGATAAGAAACTTCAGAAGCAGTGAGGGAAGCTACATCCTGCGACTCAGAACTGAGCTCTGCAGGGTTCTTTCCTCCAGTGCCTGGATCTGTGGGAGGAGTTCCTCCCCCTTCCTGTGCATCTTGAGCATAGTGGGAGCTTATTTCAATGCTTTTAATCAGATATTTGGAGCGGGTTTTTTTCTGTTAAACATGCAGAGTACATGCTTAGTAAAAGCTGTGCTGTTTCTAATGTTTCAGTCAGGTTATATATCCGTTGTGATCCAAAAATCATCACAGCCAGACTGCAGATAAATGCAGCCTTTTCGGGTTCTGTGTCAAAAAAATCTTTACTTGTCACGATGGTCCCTGCAGGTTGGACAGAATGCAAGTGAAGGTAGTTCCTGTCCCTGCGTGACAACTGTCCCATGCACTCCAGATTCCCCTGTAAAAAGGAAGGGCAGGACTTACACAGAATCCCCCCCTGCTGTGCTCCCAACCCTTTAAAGTGCTTTAATGAATTTCATCTTTTCAGATTTCAGGAATGTTTAATTGTGAAAACTTTCCAGATTCTGTCATATATAAGTAATCCATATTAGGGTGGTAAAAACTATTGGTAATGAGAGCTTCCCAAAACCTAATTTTTCAGATTTGGCATTGCATTATTGTCTGTATGTCTGAAGAGAACTGGATTAGAAGGATTTTCAGTTTGTGTAGAAATTTTCAAGATTAAGAACTTCATATTAATTTTTTAGCTGCTTATCTGTGCCAGCTGTTCTGCCTGAGAAAGCTTCTGCTTCCTTCAGGATTCTGTGGCCCTCGCACAAACTAGTCACCCTGGAAGTATTTGGCAGATTAGGGTTACAGAGCCCATATTTTTGCTGCTGTTCAAAAAAGAAGCATCAACAGCAGCAACCTGAAACTTACTGTTTACCTTTTGATAAAGCCAAATACTGAAAATAATCCGTAAACTTGACCCTCAACTGTCATGACAAGTGAAATGAAAGATGGTACTTAGATGCCTTTATCTATTTATTATTGGATACCATTTATTAAATAAAGTGCATCTTAATTTCTCCTCCTCCTCTCCAGGAAGATAGGTCTCTTGATGAGTGATAGCATATCTATATTGCTGCCCTGGGCACAGATGAGGAGAGCCTTGGATGGCTTTTTTTCTGCAGGATGTGGTTGTGGTTAGATAATGGAATGAACAAAATATGAAGTATAATCAGAACAAGTTCCCAGGCATTTTTTCATGTTAGATGGTAAAGACCTTAACAAGAAATATTTTCCTTTAAATAGCCATTTTTATGTGGGTTTTTTTTTTGAGCAAAGGGTCTTTTGCAGATATTGCAAACCTTGTGATGTAATCTTTCCAGATCAAGGAACCTCTCCCAGGGAAGGAGGACCAATGGCCTGCATTCAGTTCAGCTGGTGAACCTTCCATTTTTGTATCTCACAATGGCAATATAGAGTATCTTATGGTTTCTTTTTTTGATTGGGACCCCCTCTGAGGAAAGTGTCAAGCAACCGTTTTAAGTATGCTCACCATTTTGGTAGCATAGTGGAAAAGGTGAAGAAATCGCTGGGAACTTGTCTATACGCTCTGTTAGCTGTACATTGGCTTTGGTTTACAAACTAATCTTTTTATAAAAGATAAGAAAGGTATAGAACTGCTGTCCTTACGTGACTTCTTTAAGTGGAAGTGGATAGAAATCTTTCCTGACGCTGCAGTGGAAAATTTGATATAGTGCAGAAGCAGAAAATGCCAAATGCAAAAATGTCATCATTCCTATTGTAGGATGCCAACTTGGCTTATGCGGAAAGTCCAACTCTATTATTTAGCAGCGTGAGGCGTTTGACACACAAGCTACTTTGCCTGGCCAAAACCTGCTCAGTGACACATGGCAACGCTCACCAGTTTCACACAGTGTTTTCGCCTGTTATCTGGTGTATCCAGTTTGTGTGTTTGATGGCTGCGGTTATGGCAGGCATCTTGAGTTGTTCAGAAACGCTTTTAGCAGCCAGAACTTAAGGGTTCAGAGGCCTATTCAGGAAGAACAATATGAAACTTTGCAATCAGATTCACACAGGCAACTAGTTATGGTTAAAATAACCAAGTGTTTTACTGTCTTGTTTTGTTGCCACCTCCCTGCCCCCCTGGCTTCTGCATCATTAATTGATATATTCTGTGGAGTGACTTCTGTGACATCAGTGAGGAAATGTGATTTGGTGGCTGGTGAGGTACTTCTGACTGAGAAGTTAAATGTGCAGAAGATGGTAATGGCAATACTGAATGTATTGATGTTTTCAGGCAGGTGGCCCCTTGGCTGTCCTTAGCATTTGAGAGTAACATGGCCTGGACCTCTGTCCATGTCACGTTCTCCCAAGCACTATCCATAGGGTTTGCTTCTTCACTTGTGCTCCCTCCTACATTTTCTGCTTGCACAGTCCCTCAGCAGTCTGCCTACTGTGGCTTCACAGGTTGCTACAGCTACCATGGATCCATCTTCAGTTCTTCTCCATATATGACCGGCTTCAATCAGCTCTCTTCCCTTCCCATATCTTCTCCATTATCGCTTTCCCCTTGCCAAACCCCAGTCTCATGTGTTCCTGATGCAGCCTGTTAGTATTTTGGTTTGATTAGTTATGGGTATGTGGAAAGAGACACTTGAATTTTACCTGGGCTCCATGAAAGCTTTTGACATACAGATCTATTATCTGTTCTCCAGACACCTGCACCTCAGTTGGAGACACCTTAAACTCTTTGTAGATCACCCCCCAGTAAGCCTATGGCTTTACTGCAGGAGTTCAACTCAGCTGGCCTTTCAGCACTGTGCCTCTGGTGCTGTGAACAGCAGTAGGTTGTATCCTCTGCTGTCAGTGTGTGTAGCTTCTTCAGTTTCAGGTCTAGATAAACTATCAGGAGGGCAGAATTGGGGTTTGCTGAGGGCATCAGACCTTTGGCAGTGTAGACGTGTTGTGCACTTAAAATGAATCTAATCCTAGTGTTCTACTGCTTCCAGAGTAACCTGTAACTATTGCTAAATGGTTTCAATTAGCTTTTACTTCTTCAAAATTAAATTCTAGAAGTTTGCCTGGAATTAAAATTTAGGCTTTCCAGTGGATCTTACTCTGCTTGTATTGCCATGAACTGAAATCACCTCCTGCAAGAAAGAATAATATGCAGGTGAGAAGATGCTATCTTAAGGAAAGTTTCCAAAACAGTTGCATGATATAAAGTGGAAAATTAGAAGCTAATTTGTCAGATAAGTCAGCTCTGACTCGCTAAATCTTGCTCTGCTCAACTCTTAGCTACCTAAAATAGTGATTTTCACATCAGGTGTCTGAGTTGCATTCTGGGATCCTCAGGCTCTGGAAGGTGATTCTGTGATTAGCTCTTCTTATGACGGATTTAATTAGTTTTCCTCCTTCAGCACCAGAATACAGTTGTGGATAAGTAATGGTTGTGATATATATGACATAAGGTGCGAGTGTCTCTTTTACCTGTACTCACTTTCTTCTCTAGGCAATAACACTTCGCATAACACTGTTCATGCTAGCCTTTGACATTCCACTTTGATTTGAATTTTAATGGCTTTGCCTTTATGTAGACTTAAATAGACTACCACACAAAGTAAAATCCATTTAGCTGTTTGATGTGTGGATCTCCTGTTGCTGGCCTTCGAGGAAATGTATTTGAAATTAGTGACTTGCCCTGTGAACAAGTAATTAGCAAGAGGTATCAGAAAAATTAATTAGCTGCATTTGAGCACAGAGAAGTGAAAACATTCTGTGGCATCAACAGGAAATACCAATGGTTTACAGTGGGCAACTTCTCACTGTTACTATGGTGCAAATAGGCATGAGTTAATTGGTTGGGGTAGAGGATGCTTGTAATTGAAATGTAAAAACAAAAAAAAAGCAAACATGCAGAAGAAAAGTCACAAGTAGAGCACTTAGTGGTAGAGAGTAAAGTACTCTGCAATATTAATTAGACTATGCCAGTAGTGTACTTTTGGTCTGCATCCAGCGAAGAGTTTTGTAGTACGTAGACTCGAAGGTCGGTCAGTTTATTTGTAGTTAATGCTAAATTATGACTTAAAATAATCTTACTTCTGCTTTGTGACAGTTGTTGCTTGGGAGACTTGATAAAGTAAGGACAAAACCACAAGCATGAGACTTGTGTAACACAGTGTGTGTTGTCTGACTAGGACTGGAATATCTCTCCATCAGTGGACCTTTCTGGTGAATATCTTGTGCCTCACTCAGGTTAAGAGTGAACATGCTTACAGGCTGGCATAACTGGCGTATCCCCTCCTACAGACTCACAGGCAGAGGCATTTGACCTTTGGCATTGCTTGTGCAGAAAGGAATTCAAGGAGTGGTTGGTATCCATTTCCCACTCGATAAGGCAGTAAGTACGGAAGGTAGCATGCAAAGCTGTACGTTCCTGAGGAGGTCTGTGCTGCGTTTATTTTGATGCTGGACTTTGTCAGACAAAGACTGTAACTCATTTCTAAAATGAAGCATTTCTTTATGGGTGGAATTATTGGAGGTTTATTAGTGATAGCAAGAGACAGATTAATGCCCCAGGAATTCGGTTCTGCCCTATGTGTTATTCCTGTAGTGAACTTCCAAATTTTGTACATTCTCTCTCCAGCAGCAGCAGAGATTGTGAGGTAGTGAAAAATACTGGGTTTTGTTTTGGGGCTTTTCTGTGGCTGCAAAGTGAAGCTTTTAAATGTTGTGTTTAATGTAATTTCCTTGAGATTTCAAATTGGCTCTTACAAATCAAGGAATTAGCTACTCATTAGCTTTTCATGTTGGAACACTTGCCAGAGGAAGGACATAGTTCAGTCCCTGGAGCCATGAGCCAGTGGATGAATGTCTTACGTGCACTTTAGCTAGCTCATGAAGACTGTCACTTACCATGGAAAATCCTCTGGTATTTCCTGGCAGCTGGCCATTCATGAAGGCCTTAAGCATGGGAATTTGAGTGGAATTAAGTTGAATTAATCTGTACCCTATTCCCCATTTACCTCAGGGTTCTCACCTATGGTTTAGCAGTATTAGTGTATGCACTAAGGCAGAGGTCTTGGTCATTAATGCTGGAAAAGGTTGAAGGCACTATTATTTTCTATGCACAGGTTTCCAGAAGTTTTGTGCTATCTGGAGACCTATAACCAAAATAGATGCTCTCAGCAGGGTGGTGGATCTCTGTGTTGGGTTCATTCTGTGCTGGAAGGAGGTTCTGTCACTCTTACAGAGGTTGTGTTGTGTGAACTTCGTTGGTGGGACATGTAAACCCACCTAAGTTTGTAACCTTTCCTGTGACACTTGCCCTGAACAGAGAAGTAGGACTGTAATTGCTTAGTGGAGGCCATGTTTGGAGTGAAACCTGTTTGATCCTTGTTTAAGAATATGTTGAATGCTTTGCCTTCTGAGTACACTCACCACATGGGAACTTTTCTGGGGAGACAAAGGAACACTCGTTTGTGTTCGTACTGTTACTTTGTTTGACCTGATGGGCTGCCTAGGCTTAGCCCTGGGATGAGAGAGGGACAGATAGAAAGTCCCTGTAAAGGGCACTCTTCATTCTTAAATAGGCACTGGGATTGTTGTCACAAATGGGATTGTTGTCGAACCCAGAACACCAGTCTTTTGTGCCTCTCTTTACAGATGCCAGCTGAGGTCTTGAATAATTCTGTGCAGTTTTGCTTTCAGGGGAGTAGGAATGTTCAGTGATAATGATTTTTACCTAAGGAACTGAATTTAGAGTATCTCTAAAGTCTTAGTTTGACACCTAAAATGGAATACAGAAAAGAGCTATCATTGCTAAACGCATAACAGAGATGAAAGAAGCTGAAAGCATTAGCCGCCTAAGCCAGTGTGACAGCTTTTTTTCCTATTTTATTAATGTTTACTTTAAAAGCAAAGATGTACTTGTGCAGCTTGTTAATTTTCTGAGTTTAATTTATGTTCTGAGTTCAGCCGTACTGTTTTCCTTAGTGCTATGGAATTTAGTTATATTAACAATGAAGGAAAAATCCAGACAGTTGATCTAGAGATGGGCATAATTTATGGAAAGAGGAAACCCAGTGGGATATCTTGTCACTCCAGTTTTCAGTAATAAAAGGAAACTGTTCAGCTCATTCTGTCCAGATGTTATGGCAGACAGAACTCCAGAACTTTGGCTGCAGCAGTTGCAGAAAACAGAGTTAATCACTTTGGCACCTGGGAAGCTAATTTACTGCTTGGCTCTGGAAACCGAGGAGCCTGGGAATCTTTCTGCAAAGTATATTTGGGAAGAAATAACTATAATGAAGTAAAAATTAATCAGCTAGCTCAAAGGCTTAACTAAATGAATACTTTTGAGAAAGTACTGCAGACCAAATGCATTGTTCAAAGATTTCAGGAGGTGTATTAAATCCAAGGCTCTTACTTTGAGGAAATGTTTTTACTGCACACAAAATCCATGTAACCCAAGGTGACAAATACCACATCTGCTTTCCATACTCCTTTGAAGAAAATGTCATCTATGAAAGCACTCAATTCTTTGTTACATGTTACTGTACTGTGACCTGTCCTGAGTAAGGGCACAAGAACATGAGAAGTTCAGGACCCAGTTTGTACATCGCAAAGGGAGTTACATTAAATTTAGAAACTGGACAAGCTGTGTAAACTTTTTCTGCATTTTTGGTTTTGATTATTTGGTAGGCCTGCCTGGATTGCACAAAAACTGTTCCAAGTTCTGTCCTGCTCCCATCTGTTCTTGCCTCTGGTTGACTTTACTGGGACCAGTGAAATCTACAGTTAGATTCTGCTTGTGCAGAACATGTAACCACAGCTGGTTCTAGCCTCAAATGTCTTTTGGTAGAATGACAAGATTCTGCTGTTTGTATTTTACCCAGGGGTCTCTATGCCTCAGACATCTCTCAGTGCCGTCTTGCAGGACAGAGGACAATGTCTCTCTCTCTCGGGTCAGTGACCGCTTAGCTTTTATTCCTGATAATGTCAGCCTACTGGAAGAAGAAAGCGCTACACTTGATTTTAGGTTAATATACTAACTTAGTTGATTGCATTTTACAATCACAGAGCATAACTGTAAAACTACCGGTATATCAGGGCATTATAAAGTTATGACTGACCAAAATTAACAGAAACCTGACCTGATTTAAGATTAGGGGAATTCAGTGCTTGTAATTGTGGTTTTACAGCAAGGTTTCAAAACGTGATTAAAAAAAGATACCTCCAATGTTTGAGGTGGCAACAAAGATTTGGAATGTGATCATTGGTTGAAAATATTAGTGGATTTCTTAGTGTGTAATATGTATTAATCAGCAAGATACCACCTTCCCATGGTCATGTTAAGCTGTAAAATTAACAGGAGAGTATTATCTTTTCATTAAAAAATAATAGGTCTTACCAGACCTTTCAATAACAACGTTTCCACCTTTAAGATCATTCTTCCATCCTTAATTTAAAAATGCAACTCAAGGCTTTAAGTAATTGAGCTACAAGGATGTAGCTGTTAGTCACAGGAAGAGCAGTTTTTTTTGTTCTCTGTGACTACTGTAGGGTCACAGAGTTAGGTCTGGTACCATTTATGGAAGAGCTGAGTTGGGTCAGCTTTTCAGGTAGATAAGAATACTTTATTTAGCCGTGCTATGCAGAGCATGCTCACTGTCTCAGCTCTGTCCTCAAGAACAAGTGTCCACATCATGATAAACACAAATAGGAGTTTTCTTCTTGTCAGGCTCTGGAGGAGGTTTGTCAGTTCATCCCAGGAGGCTCCTTCCTAAATAGGAACTGAAGAACTGTGTACTCCTGTAGACAGCTCAGATGTCCTCTGCCTTTGCTCCACCTGCTCTCCAAACAGATAATGAACACTTTAAAGGGTTTGGCAGCCTACAGATGTTTCTCAAGTACTTACTTCCCATTGGAGCTGAAGGTGCTATTTGGGGACAATGCCATTGCTAACTTTGAAATGAAGTGATCACAGCAGGAACATGAACTAATTCCTTTTATTTCTTAGTGTTCTGTATGACTTCTCTGTGTCCTCAGCTAGGCAGCGGCTTGCTGGCTCTGTTTCCTGTCTTGTCTTTTATTTTCATCCAGATTCACCCTCTTTCATTTTTAGGTATTTAGGCTTTGGTTTCTGAAAGAGAAAGAAAGGAATGTCTGATCAAGGACTTAGGCATGACCACTCTTTTAAGAAAGGAAAGAAAAAGTGAAGCATTGTGTAGCATGAGTGTTTGCTGAAGAACAGACTATTCAGTGGCACAAACTATTCATGGTTTTATTGTGAAGCAGAATGAAATTCCCAGTGGTCAGAGTTTAGACCCAGAGGAATTGGCTGTAGCAATAGACAACAAGAACCCTGCTAGGAAAGTTGTTTTTCAGAGATTTTTCTGCATGAATAAATTCAGTTTGCATAATGGAGTGAGGAATACCTCTTTTTTTAGCTGACCTCTTTTTGGCTTTTCAGCTTCTTTCACTGTCTAATAGCCAGAGACAAGCTCTATCTGAAATTCCCATAGTTCTTTGCCCCTTTCATTCTCTGGCCACCTAGAAACCACTTGCTATTTCTGGATTAGCGCTGGGAAAAACTTATCTGGGGAACTTTCAGACTGATCTTAGTATTGCTAGAGCTGGATGATGAGGTATACCTGGGTATGGTCTTGAAACTGTCAAACTCCATTCCCAAATCCCAGACAATACGCAGAGTGGAAAAAGTGTTGACAATATAGTGTAACCATTATATTCTCAGATTTATAGCAATTCTACTGCATTTCTAGGGTAGAATCAGAATTTTTATTTTAATATCTGTAGATGCACTAGAATGTGTGTTTAGGAAAGAAAACAACCAGCTATTGTAAGCTGGTTTCTGATTCCTGCACTAATTCCTTCAAGAATCATACCCAATCTCTTTAAATAATGAGGGAGAAGATGATAGAGCTGTGTTGTGA
Organism: Eurypyga helias; assembly: GCF_000690775.1. Lineage (NCBI taxonomy): Eukaryota > Metazoa > Chordata > Aves > Eurypygiformes > Eurypygidae > Eurypyga > Eurypyga helias. The sequence continues at coordinate 34,790 of NW_010254521.1, forward strand.
CCCCTTCTCTCTACTACCGTTCCATCCCCAGCCTTGATTTTTGGTGAAGAAAAGAAACAGGAAGAATGGAGAGTGTGGTACTTACAGCCATATCTTATTTTCTGAGCATTCTGTAAATGCTTAATTACATTGCTTTGTGCTAACAGAACAACTGGGGTTTTTTCCTACGGAAAGCTGGTTAGTTGATCAAGTTTGAGCCCATTTGCCAAGACCAGTTCATGGCACGCTTCAGATGTGCTGAAGAAAAACACATTGTCTCATCAGTATTTGTTTAGTAAGCATGTTATTTAATAGTGCCATTAAATCTGGGGAGTAGTCTTTACTATAGTGTTCTCCATGAGATTATAATTTACCTCAAGACACTTTTTTTTCTTTTTTTTTTTTTTTAAGAATGTATGTCTTGGCCTCTTCTCTTTGACAGTTCAATCTACAATGATGACCTGCAGCCAGATTGTTTTCATCCTGTTCTGGGTGACTGGTGGTTCTTCTAGGGAGTTTGAGAGAAGTGCATTTGAGCCCAAGTTCAATACTGCATGTCTATACCCAGACACCTTCTGTGCCTTCTGCTCCAAGCTGGTCAGCATGTAGAGTACAAATCTGTACTGCTGCTTAGCATGTTTTCCTTTGGATTTACCTGACAAGGTGACTCTGTAAGGTACAGAATTATATCTCAAAGACTTATAGTGAAGTTTTGAGGTATTTTTGTTGCTTTGGAAATTACACATAGAATGTAGGTCATGATTTCACAGGGAAAAATGGGTCAAAAATCTTACAGAAATGTTGAGGGTCCCCTGATACTGTAGTTATGCAGAACTGATATATCCTGTACACGTTTGGTATACATGTCTATCATGGGATCTGCATCTCTCATCCACAGAACTTGTGAGTAGATCTGGGTTTATAATTGGAAGCCCTAACCCTGTGCTGTCCATATCCACACACTTGATGGCCTTAGGGGAAGTCTGTGATGCACACGGAATGTGGGTTTGCTGCCAAGTGTTATAAAATGCAGAGATGACAGTTCTGTTCCACAGAGCACAGTCTGGAAAGATTCACAGACATCTTTTATAGGATGCTGGTGTCCTTTTGAGCAAAAAGACAACACAGACTAGGAAATCCAGTCGCAAAAGGTGACTGAAGGGTTTTATTGTCTTAAATGTAAACTTGTATCTTGCCTAAAAAAAAAAAGGGGGGGGGGGATTGCAATTTTGGAGTGTTTGTATAGTTTTCTGATGGTTTGTTTCTGTCTTGGTAACTGAGACTTTTTGCTAAATGGCATCATTGACTTCAATTTATCAAAAGTCTATTAACATGATGCATGAGCTTTATAGCTCCCATCCCTTACCTACGAGCACTCTTACTCTTTTTAGTCACAAGTAATGTGTGCTTCTGACCATAGATCTAGTCAAATTGATTAGGCTCTTAATCAGTGAAGTGGTTTTGAGCTGGAATAATTTAAACCAGTTTCATGGACATACTACTTCATCACAGAGTCTTGGACAAATAGCCATTAATATCATAGCCTCTAGTAAAGCAAGGACAACGTCCTTCCCTGCAATTTCTGTCTGACTAGAAAGAAAGGGAACTCGGTGCATACAATGGGTTGTCAGTGATAAATAAAACAGTGAGAAGGGTCTCACAAAACAGTGAGATTCCAGGTGGCTTTTGTAGGCTGTTCAAACCAGTGCAGGCTTTCAGCTGAAACAGAGTGACACCCCCAGTGTCTTAGAAACACTGGGGCTAAAATCACTCTGGTTTGTGATCACTGGGGAATAACTTTCAAGTCTGTCCAGATATTTGTGAACTTTGAGTGCTGGATTTCTTAGTGACTAGTGAAGCAGCATATCCAGTTTTCCATAGGGCCTGTTCTGCAAAACCAAGCCTGGGTCTGGTATCCATCTTTCAGCAAGGTCGTCCTTCTAGTGCTATAAGCACTTCCGCTCACAGTTGTCACGAACACCATAAGCAATTCCAGTTGGAGACTAGATTCTGAACAGGCAGATTTACTGCTGCTTTTGGTAAAGTGTGTATGTGTGTGTATATCCTTCTCTCCATCCCTGGCAGAATCAGCCTAAGCCAGTATGTCAAGTGTTTTTCCTGCACACATCACAAATAATGTGGTTCCAGAAGCTGACTGCACATCCCTTGTTTGCCTGTCAGACGCTACAGGGAATTTGTGGAGTATGAGCTTCCTCTGGGACAGACCTTCAGGCTGAGCATGCTAGTTAGTACTGCAGAAAAGGGAAGTCTGAGGGGAACTGCTCAGAAGGAGACTTTTGAACTAGGCTGGCTTTTTGGTTTGTTTCTCTGGAAAAGAACAGCTTTTCCATTTTGTAATAGTGTTAGTAAAGAGAAGTCCTGCTTGTGCAAATGGCTGCTGGGACACCGTTAGCAACGATGCCTCTTCTCTGCTTCAGGCACATGCACTTTTTGGAAAGTGGTGTGTGACCCACGTCAGGATGTTGGTAAGTCTGAAGGTGGGAATGGGAAATGTCCTCTTGTCTATACAGGCCAAGAGATGGGAAGGCTCTGAAATCAAAACTGACTCTTCCCTTCCACTAGAGAATAGGCCATCTTCACTAGCTCCTGCCCACACATTGGCCATGATTCTGTAGTTTGCTGTGCTGAGCTGGGTACAAAATTCAGGTTTGGTCTGCCTATGAGGTTAAAAGTTAAACTCTTTCAAGTTAATATTCTTGTGGCTGCTCTCCCCCACCTTTGCCTGCATTACACCAACAGACCACTTCAGTAATTGGTGAAAATCTTTGCTTATGAAAGTGAAATGCTATTCCAGGCTGATCTCTTGTCAGGTTGTGTGTGTATGAATATCTGGCAATTCTGCCTCATTGCTTATGCTGGTTTTGTGACATCTCTTGTGTCACTCCAGCAGCATACAATCCAGAATCTCTTTGAAAGACTATACAACAGTTGATGGGGTGGGGGAAGAAGCATCCCTCTTTTTTTCAGTATACCTCTGTGCAGATTGTTTTAGTTTAGGGAACTAACAAGTCTCCTGACGTAAGTCTGAAAAGTTGCTAACAGCCTTTCAGCCAAATCTGAGCACCTGTTACCTCAAATAAATAAATGGCATTAAAACAAGAGTTGATGTCAAACCCTACAAGACAGTGTAAAGTCCTCACCTCATGAGAACAGCTATGAAATTGAGACTCTTAAGAGCCCTTTTTTCCTGTGTCATTTTGAACTTTAAAAAAAAAAAGAGAGGAAGAGGAAACTTTATTTGAGGTATTACTAGTTAAGAGGCAAATCACAATGTGAAGACAAGCCCTGTGCCAGACAGCTAAATTCAGACTTTGTCCTTGTAACAAGTCACAGATACCTCACCCTGGAATTCATCATCTCAAACGGGAAGCTAGGCATGGTCTGGCCCTGGGCAGCTGGATATCTTCCTCAGCTAATCAAGGATCTTTATGCTATGTGAGCAAGTTAGACCTTGGTTTACTGTTTGATACTGGCATAACTTTGCTTCCTGAATTATGGATCCAATCAAAAATCTTTTTGTTTTGGCAAGATAGGATAGTACCCGACGTAGCATATCAGTGCAATAGCTATAGCGTATAGGGCATAACAGTGCAGCAGTGGGGAGATAAATTCTTATTACTGTGAAATATTTGTGACTCGAACTTAACTTCCTCTTGCCTAGATGGTGGTATCCAAGATGTCCAGAGGGAACAATTTAGTATTTCGGCTCTAATTGACTTGAACATTTTGTGCAAATAAAATGCCTAATCTGATAGCAGGTTGGCAAACAAACGGAAAGGGCAGGTTGGTCAGCAGGCAGAAATGATACCAAATATTTGCCTTGCTGCCTCCCATATTTTTGGAAACTGTTTGAAAGCCAGAAGTGTTCATTGGAAACATTCATTAAAATGATCCCCAAAGTGAATTAGTCAGCTAGTTCTGGAAGAACATTGCAAATTCTTTTCTGTTGTGTTGTTGGCCTCTTTGCATCACTATTAATTATGAAACTTAGCTCTTTAGCAGACTGCTAATTAAATTGGGCTGCAGCGACACGGACAAGTATAGTACCTCTCTATTCTCTGCCGAGATAGTCATGTATCCTGGGGTTGTCACAAGAAAAAGCCAGCCAGGCTGCCAGTTTCACTTCCTCTAGGGACGATGTGTCACTTTTCATTTGACTACCTGTCTGTTACAGTGAATCTCTCTCTTCTTTTCTTTTAATTTTAGAATTGTTTATCTCATCCTTTTTCGAGGCGAGAGTTCAGTCCGACAGTGCCTTTTTGACTTGGTTTGAGGGTTCTTAATCAGTCAACTATGTGATTCAGTTCTGTCCTGAAGGCAGTGTTGGCCGTAGTGTGGAAACTGAAGGCAAGGACAAGAAGTTACTACTAGTAGCATCTCTATAATCATATTGTTCCAGTTCTAAAGAGCTGCTATCTTGTGAAACTTACTGAAGCTACAGGTGCCTTTCAACCTGTGTTTCACTCCAGACACAGCCTGATTTCCCTGACTTCACTGGGGAGAGGTGATGCTTTACTTCATCCTGCCACCTGATTTGTTGTCTGCTCTTAGCTAAAGTAATCTGATGATGGGGATTGAGTTTTGTTCTGTAATTTCACTCCGTAAATTTTGGTACAAAAGGATGCTGAAGGAGAAGATAGTGCTGGAAATGCAGTTTTATGTCATCTTGGTAAGCTACTAACTGCTGGCTGATGCATAGCAGTCTGTGGCTTGCATGCTCTTGTATAGCTCTTTGTAGCTGGGTGTCTTTCAATTGGGTAGGCCCTTACAACTTCCTTACTGATCTCTTGCTGGAAACTGTAGCATGATATTGTTTACCACTGCTTTTCCAATCTGTTCTCTGTATGAAAGAAATTGTTTCAACCAGACACATCGATTTTTCTCAAAGAGAGTAAGGCTTTTGCTGTGTGATATGTGGCTGCTATATCCTTTTTCTGAGCACCAGTGGAAGACTGTTTTGGAGAAGTGAGAAGACAAATGCAGTGCCATAGCAAGCAAGGAGTTAACTTCCATTTCCCACCTTCTGCGTGTTGAATTCCAAAGCCCTGTTGAACAGAGAAACTGCAACACCATTACATTTTTTTGCTTGCTGTTGAGATATTGATCAAAATCTGCCTTGGCATTCACCGTTTTACCTAAAGAGTTGATGTGTTATGTCCAAGATACTAATCTTTAAAAAAAAAAAAAAAATTAAAAAAATCCCTTAACTCTTCATTGTCTCTTGTTTTCCTTTAGACACGTTCTTGGAAATTTAAAGCTCGTCTAGCAAGTTTTGTGGGTAGGATTTACATACAGCTGAAGAATATCAAGGGCACTGTGTTCACATAACCTCCTAGTCCAAATTACAATTTAAAGCAGATACAAGGGGTTTGGAATTCAGTTAGTATAAAAGGATTCCCATAAGTTTGTGGCCTACCCTGTTATCACCATTAGACTTGGCCCATATTTACTGTCAGCATATGAGAAACGTATATATTAATATTGGGTTTTGTTAAAAATCAAGATTAAATTTAATTCCATCTTTTCTGTCTCAAGTTCTTTACTTGAGTTTTCATGTAATGTTTTTCTTTTCACTTGGGAAAACATTGGATTTTTCTGTTGTATTTTCTTGGGAGTTTTTTTTCAATTTCTGAGACATACTGGCATCTTTCCTTGCCAGACTGAAATATAAAACTGAGGTGGTTAAAAGCAACTAATGGGATGCTGAAATTCTTTATAGTATAAAGAGCCATGGTCACAACACTGATTTGTGCATTCCTGTTACAAGATTTACTGCATATGAAAATTCCTACAATGAGCTATTGAAACTAAGTGTAGTGTGGATTAAAAATACTGTGAATTAAAATCCCCTGTTTAAAAAAAAAAAATTGCTAAGTAAAAATACTTAGCACAAGAAGACTGCACAGCTAGGTTTAGAGACATGCTTACCTTGTGTGAGTTTATTATACTGAGATCACAAGCTTAGCCAGTGTTGTGCACATATGAATAAAGAAAAGCTGACTGAAGAAAATTCAACATAGGGTTTGCAATTTAATAAACGTAAAATTGACCACCTAAAAAACTGTGAACTTAACTGCAAATTTGGGAGAAAAACTTCCCTGCCAACAAGGAGACTGACTAATCAGGGCTATGTAACATACCTAAGGAAGTAATGTGTAGTAATATTTTTTCAAGCAAGTTTCAAATCTTCTTCAGGCAAAATTTTATTGTTTTCCATTAATTCCAGTGGAGAGTTCAGTAGATCCTCACCCTATTCAAATAGGGAAATCTCAGTTCCATTGGAAAATGTGTTTCCAATCCAGTCTTTAGCAGGAAGCTATCAAAAATGCCTTGTTCTACAGAAAGGATTCTAGCCTCAAAGAGCTTTCATTTCCTGTGCATGAGTTTTTGCAATGCATCTTCTCACCAGCCTTGTTTCACGCTGCAAGTCCATTTGTGAGCGTTACAGGATGATCCTGGCAAATAGGTAATGATTCTCCTGAGACAGGAAGGGAAGCAAGAAGTTGTTTCACAGGACTAACCTGAAGTACCAGAGGAAAAATCCCTCTGAGCATCCAGAGCTGAGCTCTTTATCATACATATTGATGGAGTAAAAAGATGATCGCTTTTGTTTCCTGACAATCTCTATATAAGTGTGTAGGTTCAATTGCAACAGGGGAAATTCTGAATAGAAATTAAGGTGTTTCTCACAATTCTGTTGTCTCACTGCCAACTGCTTTCACATAGGGAGGGGAGAAATGTGACACTAGACATTAAATCTGTGGTGGCCACTTTTTTGTGTGTCTGGCTCTCCTGCTTGCTTCTGTCCCTATTTGTTGTTGAAATGGCAGAGTGGTGTCTGTCGCCTACTGGCTGCAGTTGGCACTTCTAAAGTCTGGGGATCATGGTATATTTAGCCTTGTGTACCTCCAAAGCTCAGTGTTACACAGGTTTCCTCTTCAAGGTAGCATGGTGGATGGAAAGATAACTGTCAGTTTCTTATCTAGTGTTTCTTTATGGTTCTTCCTATAAGGTATCACAGTCTGCTGTGCACTTCTGAACTGGTTACTTGGTGTATATGTGAAGCTTCAGTCTTTAGCTGTGACTGTGTTCTGTTTGTGATGTACATTTTTGAACACCATATTTGGACACTTTTCAGCCTGCATGTGGTTCGTTGGGCATGTTTGGTACGGACCTTGGTTAGCTCTTTGGCAGACTACAGACGGTCTGTTCATCAGTCTGTTATCTGTCTGCTTATCAGTCACACTATCAAACTCCAGTCCTTCTTTCAGTTGCACAACTACAGTGATTAAGACTCCATTGTTTCTGCACTTGCATAGCTGTTGCTTCAGCTCACAAGTGGGAGTCCTGCAGCAGCCCAAGTGCACTTCTGTTTGCCAGTGCCTCCTACCCAGAGTTTGAAGAGGTGGCAAACAAGCAAGTTATGCCTCTTCTGTAGTTTGGGAAAAGTATCTTTTTCTGCTCTACTCACTAGGGTGTAAGCTCTGATCTTCAGCCAGGAGTCTTGCAGTGAGAGATCACCTACTAAGAAGAGGACTCCTCACCAGTAGTATTCAGGGAGAGTTGGGCAAGCCTTGCATGAGGGACAAGGCAACAGGAGGAGGACAGAGAGATTAAGAGAAGATTGGGACTCTTTCCATACAAGGTGGAACTCATCAGTTTCTTTGAAGGAAGCAAGAAAGAACTCCTGGGTTTGAATCAAATAAAGGAATGGCTGCAGCAAAACTATCTCAAACAAAATCTTGTAGTGCAGGCAGTGCCTCACAGCCTTGCATGAAAAGCTGAAAAAGATTCCAGTCTTATATCCCCCAGTCAGCCAGAAGTATTGCACCCTGAGGCGTGTTAAAGGATAGAGCTGTACAGGCAAGAGTTATAGCCCTTCCTGTAACTTCTCCTTGGATGGGTGAAGAGGTCTGCAGAAAGGAAATTTGATCAATTCAATTCAGACTAGAGAAATAAAACGACAAGAGGAACTTATTTCTTTCATCTTTATTAAATCCTAGGGTACATTTCCTTACATGACTTAGGTGATCGTAACATTTTATTGATTCAGCATTGTATGCAAAGTGGTTAAAAATACTAGTTTTAAAGAAGCTGGAGCCATACCCTGGCATATTGAAGTATCCAGATTCCTTCCAGTTTAATGAATTTCTCCTGTACACTGTCCAATAACACTTGATTGATAAGGGATTTTATGTGGCTGTTATTGAGGGTGCCAAGACAGGGATTTGAATGTCTTATATGTAGTCAGGAAGGTAGGCCAGGGTACAGCTGTGCACGGGCTGCTTGATGGAGTACTCTTGGACTCCCCTGCCTATACACTTGGCTCCCCTACACTTCTTCCTATGCACCGGGAGTTAGCACCCTGGCTGGAATATGGAATGATTTCTAACATGAAGCAGAGCAGAACCAGTCTCTGTACAGGCAGTAGTGTTCTGCAGAGGCGTCCGACTTGGGTGCTTTGTTTGTGAGTGTTTTTATTTTGGTTGGTTTGTTAGTGATGACTGATCCTTAATTTGTCATCTTTAGTTTATTTTAAAAGAAAATACAGGACCATCAGGAACTTGCTGAGTCACTGTCTTACAATCTCAAGTAAGAATAGCCCTTTTTCCTCTTGAAGCCAACTCTGTTCTGGGATACCTCTGTAACTCACTTTCCAGCAGTGTCTCTAAATCACTGGGTTGTCCTGCCCTTGTCACTGCTGTTTAGGAGGCTGTTCCATGGCCTTGCTGCTTGGGGAGTTTCAAGCCTTCTGCAACTAAAATGTCTTCCCAGTCTTAAATGTCCTTCCTGCAAGTCTGTACACATCTGTCCTTGTGCCAGGGTTGTCCTTCCAGTTGAATAGCATCTCCCCACCCTCAAGTTCTGTAGGCATTTCTCTTCCGAGAAGCCGCTATTGCTGTGCTTGTCAGTGACATTGTCTGTGCTAGGAGAACTGGGCTTTGGCATTAAAAGTTCTTTCCTCAAAGAAGGGTACTTTGTGCTTTGTGAATTTTATGCCAACAGTTGAAAAAAAAACCTCAGCTTCCTCTGACCCATGGGACTTCTCCTCACAGAATATGTCATTCTTAAATAAAAATCCCTCATATGGGAGTTTTCAGACTCCTGTTGGTTTTTGTGGTTGTGCAGCAAAGGGAATCCTCAGGTAACTCATGAGCCAGATGTTTCTGAGCAAAAAAGGCTTGAGTGCCAGGGATTTGGGGATGTCACAGTCAAGCAGTAATTAAAACCACCATTGTTTAGTGGTCCTTTTGCCCTGAAGAGACTTACGGTTGCATTTGCATCATAAGGGAAAATTTCTTCCAGAAACACCGTGAACAAATAAGATGTTTGGGTTAAAGCATCTGGCAGCCCTATCTTGCATGCTTTTCTGACAATTATAGCTCATGTCAAATTGAAGATTTGGAGCTTCCAGCCCCTGTATTAATGGCCCAGTCTAATTCTTTACATTCCTGGAGATTTGTTTATGACTATGTAGGCTAAACAGATTTGATGATGGAAGAGACTATATTTTAGCTTAAGCTGTGCGGGGAGGGAACTGAATTCCAGCCTTCCTAGCATGTCTCTGGTTACTTGTGCTGAGATCAGCACAGGACTAACCTCGTCTAGGGAGTCAGTTTAAAAGGAGTAATTCTTAATCAATGTTCAAGACTTCAGTTACTGTTCTGTCAGCATCACGTTTGGGCAATTTCTTTGAACACTTAACATATAATCCTTGTTTTGATCTCCTAAAAAGAATAGAATTAATTTGTGTATCATGGTTTAATCAAGAAATCCCTGTTAGCAAGAATGGGAGGTTGGACTAATTGATGGCTGACATATTTGCATTCATATTCTATACCAGCCAGGTTACAGGGTCATAGATTATGTGATCGGATTCCTCTCTGGTTGAGACACAATGTGTGACATGCAGTTTATTAATCGACATGAGTTTTAGCTGTAATTCATATTCAGCTGAAACTTAAGGCAAGTCTTTTGCATCTGCCAGGATAACATGACACTAACTGTGGCGTTAAGTGTTATAGGCTCTGTAAGGTAACCGGGTTTGAGCTCCTTTGCTTTGGATTTCCTTAAGGTATGTATGCTATTGAAGGAAACCTCTCTCTGTTCTCATTCTTGTGCTACTCCTAAGAGGAACGTTTTTACAGCTGGCCTACTGAAAATCTGAATCAGTATCAGAAAAATAACACAGGCTAAGATTCATCTTCACCTCGGTAATGGCCTCAGCCTGGAGCTGTCTGCCACTGCTTGCTCTCTCTTCTGTATCTGTTTTTACGTTACCTAAATAGTGGGGAATGGGGACAGCATAAACCCAGGGGCACTGAAAGCATTTTGAGTTCCAACGCAAGCAAGATGTAGCTAGGCACAGAACCACCAGGCCACAGAGTGCCATGTCGCAGTTTTTGCAAATCTGATGCTTGTTCAACATCTGGGATGTATCTGGGATGGAGGAATTTGAAAACTGGGAAGTATGAGATTCTAACTTGAGAAAGTTTTTTGTGGGTTTGGGTGGAGGGGAGACTTCTTGCCAGCATGAGTCCATGAGAACAATAACATCCTGGCCTGCTGCTAGTGAAACAGCATGCTTCTGTGCGTTAGGAAGGTTGTGATGCACATCCCGAACGTGACTGTTGGCAGCGTGCTCATATTCCCTAGCAAAATCACAGGAGTGTCCTGGTATGAGTATAGATTGAAGGGATGATGTACAGACTGGGTTACAGAGGGCTGATTCCCTGGGTATTTTGAAGCACAAAAGTGTGCGGTTCTGGCATCCCACCACTTGATTCTGGGTATTGTTTTTTTCCCTGCTATTTTCTTTCTCCGTTGTAATTACTGCTGGGCATGTGACCCAGCTTGCTGGCTTTGGTGTCATGCCTATTTGCTGTGCATATAGTGGAGTAGGCAGGCATTCTGGGTGTCTCCTGCTGCCTAACGAGAAGGCAGAGTTGGGTATGCACAGTAACGGAAGGACCGCCAAATGCTGCACACCCCAGCTTTGCTTGCTTTTTTCAAAGCATAAGTTCAGGGGTTTGCTGCACTTTTTCCTTCAGGCAAACCATATATGTGGCCATTCCCCCATTTGGGCTTCCTTCTGCGACTTGAAAAAGTGCAGCCAAACCAGGAAATTTTAGTCCATTGCAAATGTCCTATTGCAGTAGCAGTGGAGTCTTGCCGATCCACAGTCTCGTTCCAGTCTGTGTGGTACAAGCAGGCCATGGAGGCAAGTCTGCCTTACGAGGGCAAATCTTCTCTAAAGGCTGTATAGCATGAATGAGAGTCTTGCTGCTGACCTGATCAGACAATAAACAGGTCAATAAAAATGTAATCCTGCTGGCCAGACTTCTTGCAAAGTTGCCTTTTCATTTAATCTGTAGCAATAAAGTCAAGCCCTTGCTTAGGTATTTTCACTAGTATTTTTACAAGTGGTAGAAGAATGGCCTTAGGCAAGTCTTCCCTATCTGCATGTCTCGGGACATTGTAATCCGAAAGGATGCTGTCATGACTGATAGCAGTTGTATAAGATGATTACAGAAACAAGTGAGCTTTCAGGCCTGTTTACAAAAGCCATGATACAGAATCGTCTATTTCAGTTGGAAGGGGCCTACAGTGATCATATCTGGGCCAATGCCTGACCACTTCAGGGCTGACCAAGTTAAAGCATGTTGTTAAGGGCACAATGCCTTTAAGCACTGGCAGGCTTGGGGCATCGACCACCTCTCTAGGAATCCTGTTCCTGTGTTTTGCGTCTTTCTCTCAATAGTAAGAGCTCCAGGAGCTATTTTACTGGGGAGCAAAGCAAGGGAATTATTAGAAATTAATATTTCTAATCCTAAAAATTTTAATATTTAAAATTGTCTGAGTGCGGTTGCATGTGATCACACAAGTTAGTGGTACAGCAAAATCTACAGAAGTGAGAATGAAGAGATCTTGCTTCAGTTTCAGTACTGTTACCAACAAATTACTTTGCTTTCTACTGTCAGTCTCGCAGCACAGTTTGTCCCCTTTTATACTCCCACCTAGCAGAGGGGCTGTGTCCTTAAATTGCCTAGCAGAGTGGTGGTGTGATCCACTCTGAAGTCTCTTTGCGTGCTAGTAGCACAAGGAGCTATTCAAAGCTTTTCTTGGGGGGAAAAAAAGGAAGTCCTGTTACAGTTTTGGAACATGCTCATGCTGAGCACCTTTTGCAGCAAAAAGTAATTGTATTCCTGGAGTAAATGGACAGAAAAATGGTATCCAGTGGGAGATTATGGACCGTGACTAAGATGGGAGTGCAGAGCTTTGTTTTAATGACAACATATTGCTGTATATAAAACACATACGTGGAGGTAAATTCATATTCTTTGGCATCGGCATCTGAGAGGTTATTGCATGTTCACTGTAACCAGACAGGCACAACAACAATTTTATTTTGAGTTGGCCTGTAAGCAGCTTTGGGATTATATTGCAAGAAGCTTTGCGGTGTCTGGATTTTATGCATTTGAATTAAACCCCAACAATTCCTGGAGCCATCTGAGTTCTTGTGCTGTCTTTCTCCTCACTAAAGACTACGTGGAACAGAGCAAGGCTGCAGTTATAGCCTAAATCATATGTATACACAGAGGAATGTCTTCCTCAATCATTTTTAAAATTAGTCTGCAGCTTGAGCACCCTTTTTTGGCACGTAATTCCAGATTCTTTCAAAACACTGCTTGCTTAAGCAAGTTCACAAGACTGTAAACTACCACATCTTCAGAGGTCACGGTCCCCACTTGCTGTGCCTGATTCCAAGGCTACACTGCAAACAGGAGTAAAGTTCAAGACATGGGGATAAAGATAAGAGGACAGCTGAGGTCACGTTTGCAGGATCTGGGCCTGGGGGACAGCCTGGATTCTGCTCTGGACTGTGCTGCGGCCAAGTATGAATTGGGATCCTCTTACTCACTTGTGACATGACAGTGGTTTACAAGGCACCACTGCAGAGGATTTATATACTAAGGTGAACAAAAAGGATTTGCAGTTTATTCTGTGATATTCAGTTTTGCTTTGTTGTGGATCCTGCTTTACCAGAACTTTAAATAGAACTCAGTACTTCTTTCCTGGAAAGATCTGTGGATAGAAAGCTTGAAAGTTCGCTTCCACCTGTCAAAGCAGAGCACTCTTAAAGGCTTCCAAGGTAGTTATGCATGAACAGATATGTCAGTGTAGGTTAGCTCTTGGTAGCCAGGTTGTGACAAGGACAGTGATTAACAGCCTGGCTAATCAGCCTGGCTGAAACAGTGAATCGATGTATCCATGCTTCTTCTAGACCTAGGTCATCGTGGGCTAACTTTGGTATTGATCCTTCCCGTCTTGAATTAAAACTTTGACATCACGTTGTGCTTCCTGATGTGTGTGCTGTGACTGTAAGCTGAAATGCTCCCTTTAATAGCTTCATTCCAACCATGGCACAGCCCTGCCATTTTGGTGGCCACAATATACTAGATGTGATACAACCCAAAAACCTATTGTGTTTGTTGCCCTGGTGCACTGCCCATCCTAGGAGGGGAGTAGTAAGTGTTGGTGCAAGCCTAACTGAACTCTTAGCTGGTCCTAACTATCAGTATCAGCTAAATGACTTGTTTTGCAGAATGCCTTCAGGCCCCTGGATTCTCTGGTCTCCACACCACAGCATAGGCATGGCACTGCATCAGAGCAAAATCAACAGGCAGATTTATTGAGAGAATAAAATGCAGACTGCAACTTGGCCAGAGCAATTTCTTGATGGTGCTTGAAGTGAGGCTAGAAGTCATGCTCCAAGCTGCTGTTCTTGGGACAGTCAGCCAGTGAGCAGCCACAGCTGCAAGACAGCGTTATCCAGTGCTGCTGTTTTGTCCTTGTTTGCACAGGTGAATATCACCCAGAGCAAACCTTGCTGGTCAAAATCTTGTGAGAGCTGTAGGCTGAGAGTTGTGCTGCTCCCAGTTCCCTTTGGCTGCAGACAAGGCTGAGTGGGAGTATTCTGCTCAGCATGAATTCCTGCCCTAAGCATTCCTCCCTCCCCGCTGTGCCCCAGTGACTGCTTGATCTGCTGTGCTTCATCAGATTGCCCTAATCCCCTGCTTCCCATGTCCTCTCTTCTTTGGGGGCCGGTGCTACCAAGCCCTTGGTGTGAGCGCAGCCCAGCTAAGGCCTGTGGACTGCTGGGGCATCTCCCCTTGACCTCAGCCTCTGCTGCGGCAGGAGTCGAGTAGCAGCTTCTTAACCCAGTGCACTACGTCGGCATTTGACGGGGCCCCTGTTTTATCTAGAGTGGGAACTTTAACCAACACAAATAATAGTATCTGAAATTCTTTTGCCAGTAACTGAGTGCAATTAAAAGCTAAATGTCACGCAGCAGTGTAGGCTGCACTTTTCTAGTGGAAATATTACGTGGTGATTTGGTGTCAGCAGTTAATTAGTTTGGGCAAATGATCTCTTGCTGTGGATGTTTATCAGTGCAATCACATTTATAGTCAAGCTAACTGGGTAGAAGAAAAGGGAAGGGAATACTCTATCTGTCCTTTTGCATCATCAAGCTGTGTGATTTTGCAAGACAGGGACTTGGCTCTGTGATTTTTGTCTCGGTTCTTCACTAAACAAAATGCTTAGCAGCAAGAGTGTCTCCTGAAGGTCACTGAGCTGCACACGACAAGAACTGACAGGTCTCTTTCTGGGATCTGAGCGAGCTGCAGTAAATAAGAGAAAACGAGAGAGATCCAGATTCAGCAGAGCTCTCGGAAGGAGCATGTGGAAAGTTCAGGCCAAAGTGGATACCAGTGACTGCTTTGTACGCTCAGTGCAGATCGAGAGGTGGAGTGAATAAGACGACTTCAAATGATAGAGCATGATTGTGCTGGAACATGCTGTGCTTGGTTTATAGAGCAGGTGTGTGACTGTCTGGCACCTCAAGGAATAGCGCTGAACTTCCTTGAGGAGAGCAATGCCTACTGGTGCCCAGAAACACAGTGCCCTTAAGGAGTGCCGAAATGAGCGAGTTCATGGTGAATAGATTCTTGTTGACCAGTCTAGTCTACAATGTGCTACATCAAACTTCTCTATAATTTAAAAAAAGCTGATTTGAACTCATAACATTGTAATTTGAATATGCTTAGCTTTAAGTATGAAACAGTGTGTAGGCTGACTCGTTAAGTGTATGTGTAGTTTAAAGATTATATAGTGCATATTTTTTGGCACGACAATAAGAATGCTGTGGGATGAGTTGGAGAGGATCCAGAAGAAAGTAACAAGAGTAATTGGGGAACGTGATATACAGGAAAAGTTTGGATGATTTTTAGGGGTGTGCAGTAGAGGGAAATGAGGGAAGACCTGAATCTTGAAATACCTAAAAAAGCTGTTGCAAAGTGAATAATTTGTTTCTTATTCATGGGGTGGGTATAGTTGGGGGTGCAGGGGGCAGTAAAGATGAGTCAGATTGGATGCTAGGAGAAGCCCTGGGAAAAGATTATCTAGAGGGTATGAAGTTTCAATCAGTGAAGATCTTGAGAAGGAGGGTGGGGAAACTTTTCTCAGAATCTCAGCTTAGGAGCAGAAGGACTGGTAAGAAGGCTTTGTGAAATCTTGTCTTTCTTAGACAAGGTCAGAATGAACACTGGCCCCCTCCTATGAGTTGAGGTGCAATTCAAGTAATTGGCTTCCTTGATCTTTTTGTTTTATTACTACACAGTAAATAACTTTGGTTCCATTCCAATATTCTTTAACCTGTGAAAAGTTGGATTAAATCCTTTGTGCACAGTTAGTAGCATAGCTATGGTTTCAAGACATTTCCTGCTAACTTGTTATATATTTAAAAGCATTTTATGTATTTGTAAAGGATGAAGATGACTTAGACTCCCCTTTCCACTTTCAGTGACATGTTGTTTAGGTGTTTGAGTTGTGACTATTGTAGAACTCAGTAGGGCGTTTGGATGGTCCCATAGATAATTCAAAATACCTGAGATGTGTAGGGAGGAAGTACTTGACAAAGTTCGGTGTTCTAGGTGGCTTAGTACCCTATCTTGAAGAACTTACATGTGTTGAGTCTCCATTCTGTTCCAAAAATGAACAAAAATACTCACTCGTGACTAATTTAGATATGATAGCACTTAACCTTTTTATTGACATAGTCAGTTCCTGCTGTGTGTGAGACAGAATCCAGATGCCAAACGTTATCAGGGAATGTTTTCAGCAGCAAAGCATTGCTCACTAGTTAACGATGCACGTGGGTTTTGGTGGGTTGTCTTGCGGACTGACTGTCTTCCAGCAATGCTGTGCTACGTCTGCGTTTTCTTGTCTTCCTGACCCCGTTCTTTCTCTAACACGGATCAGCAACTACTAAAAATGGTAGTGTATACTACTGGGAGTGAGGGTTCCAGCTTCTGCTGTGATGCCTCTGGGGCCATCTCTATGTTGTTATTATCTCTAAGTAGCTGCATTCAGCTGCAGGCTTGGTCATCTTACAGCAGGGAGAGAACTGGGGAAGGATTGAAGCACATGTAAATTGACTGCTGGACCAAGTGAAAATTGAAGCAGGCTCTCAGCTTCTTTTTTGTTAGACTCCACCGTAGACTGTTCATGGAGACTGGGAATACAATTTACAAGTTGTTCTCTCAAGCCAAATTTGCCTATTGTATCTTACTGGATAAACACAGTCCATTAGAGACCGAAGGGGCTTGTTTCTGTAATTGGACTGTTTCAGACTGGTTTCTGGAACATATTTATGTGGCTTCATATGTTGTTTCCAAGGCCTAAATAATTTCTTCTCGCTACAGTGGAGATTGATAGTAGTTACATTAGATTGAGTGGTAGCAAGAGGGAATCTGCTCCCTCTACACCATACTAATTATGGCTATGGGGTTGGGGAACAGGCCTTTCTTCCTGGGGTGAGGGTAGAAAAACAAGCAGAGTGGGTTGCTGGCACCACCTTCTAAAAACCTACAGATGATGCAAGGGTGGAGTATGTTGGTTTGATCAAAGATGTTCTCTTCCCTGCAGGGTTTACCTGGTGATTCTGAGAAAGCAAACTGGTGGATTAGGAGAAATCCTATAATATCCTGAGTTCAGATACAGTATTTGTAGTTTTAGGTGTGTTTTTTTCTTAATAAATGGAATAAATGCAGTAGAAAAATGAGTGGCATACTCTTATAGACTTATACTGTAGCTGCACTGCACTAATGATGTATTCAGAAAATACTCTGCACTGCCAGTATGGTGGGAGATGGATCCTTCCTCATGAGGGGAAAAAGAACATTGAATCATGAGGGTATTACAGAGAGAGTATCATGGGTGAAGAGGGGTATAGGCTGAGTACAAAAGTTGAAGTTCCTTTCTTAAAAGTAGAAGAGAATTTCTGTTTGTATACGTGCCTTAGTGTGGGAAAGGAAAATGGTGTAATTGTAGTGATCTGGAGTAAAACAGCACTGTGATGCTCAGGACTCTATTTGCTTGTCCTCCTATTCAGCAGCATGCTTGGTCTTGCTCTGCCTTTTCTACATCACATGAAGGGAAGTGGGAATTACCTGAGCATGGGTGGTAACAGCCTCACTCGCTGCTGTTGGAAGTATAAATTAACTGTCGGGAAAAAAATGTTTTGCATCATGGGCCCTTTTTGTGCAAGGGAGATCTGGTCATGATTTGATGCAGCCTGCGCCCTTCCTCCCCTGTGCTTGCTAATATTAGATAAAGCTGCTGCTGCTGCTTGCTTTCTAATGGAAGATGAGGTGGTCAGCTGTGAGTCCACTGAGCAGCTGCACGCTTACTTCTCTTGCTGCCAACTGCTGTATTTCAATTTGTTTTCAAAAGAGACATCTAATTGTGATCATTCTAAGGAACAAGGTGGATGCACAGTTGAGGAAGTAACATCAATTGTGGTGAGATGGGGTTCACACTATTTCATTCCCCAAAAAGGAGAGGAAAACAGTAAGTCCAGTCAGGCAGCCATCCTCACGCAGACCAAACTCTGCTCTCACTTGGGTTTGACTGATTTCACAGGTCAGCTTTTTGCATGAGCAACCTGGTCTAGTGGAAGGTGTCCCTGCCCATGGCAGGGGGGTTGGAACTAGATGGTCTTTAAGGTCCCTTCCAACCCAAACCATTCTATGATTCTATGTTATAGCATTAGCTAGAGCCAGGAGAATCAAATGTATTTTGTACTCAACCATGCCTGCAGCATTGTCACTGGAAGCGTAGAAGCCTTCTCACAATTTCTAGGTCAGTTCTTCAGCTGCCATCATTTTGGAACTGAGAAAACCTACTGATTTCTGCATCAACCCCAGTCTCTGTTACCACTCTCAGAACCCATTGCTCAGAAGAATAACATCCTGATAACAAACTTCTCTGCCTTCTAAAAGGCTGAATTAAACTTGAGTTGTCTAAAAAGTGAAGTTGTAGATTTAGTGGTGGAGTCATTGGAAATATGATGATCCATGACTATAGTATCTGAGTGCCAAATGTTCCTGGATTTCGATTGTCAGTACCCCACCTCACTCCTAAGTGATAACTCACATCTTTGGTGATCATGACGACTGCAGAATGTGACGGTAAATGATAGGAACAAGTAAAAATTCACATATTGTGCCCATGATATTGTTTTCACCTCAGCCAAAACCTGGGAAGGCTAACATCAAAGGATGCTAGTTTGTTGCTTTGTACTGAGAGTACTAATTATAATGGGAGCACTAATTATAATACTTTGCATAATCTGCCTGTAATACTTTCTTTACTTCTGAGTTCATCTTTTCTTTTTGTCCCTCTCATCTAGTTTCTGTTCACCATTGAGAGAGAGATGTGTACATGGAAAACACGTTTCTTTCACCTCTGAGAGCATTTTCTGACCTTTGTCAGACTGGAAATGCCATGCTGTATTGAAACAAGGCAAGCACGGTTGTGCCTGTTTTGGTCATTTTGCTGTTGACATTTTTGAGATTATGCAACCAAGGAATCTGTGCAGTTTGGTGAAGAGAATGAGCTCAAACCTTTAAGGTTACTGTGACGTTAATAATGAAAACTCATACAGCTCAGAAAATATGTCCTGGAATTGATTGGAGACAGTGCTGTGTTCAGAGCAATTATTCCCAAGAACAACAATTTCCAGTTCAAACAAGCTCAGACTGTACTTACAGCAAAGGGATACTGGGGTCAGGGGGATTGTTTAAGTTATGATACACTTTGATGACATCCGCCACGTTTTCAGCTGGAAAGATAAGCAGATGCCATGACCACAGTCTAGAAATGGTAGTTTCCTGCCTTCTGTAGAATTGCACCTGCTGAGTTCAGAAAGGGGCTCGAGGAAAAAAAGGCCCCATTTTGGGAGCCTGTCCTTTGCATTTGTGTTCGAAAGGAAAGACGGCAGACAGAAATGTAATTAATCAAGGTGCGAGGAAACAGGATTGTAAAGACGTTTGTATACACCATCTGCATGTATAATGTCTCAGTCAGCTGCATGTCAGCCTTTATGAAGGGGCTGCTGTCTAGCACGGTGGAATTTAAAGCTCTACAAGGCTGGGGGTGGGGAGGTTGCTGCAGGGTGATGTGGGTCCCTACTTCCCTCATTCTTTGGTTTTGTTCTGCTCACTGCAGAACTGGGAGAAAGAAGGGAGAACAGAGGGTCAACACAGTTTCCTGATATACACGAAAAGCTAATTTGTGA
The DNA here is from genome assembly GCF_000690775.1 of Eurypyga helias. Taxonomy (NCBI): domain Eukaryota; kingdom Metazoa; phylum Chordata; class Aves; order Eurypygiformes; family Eurypygidae; genus Eurypyga; species Eurypyga helias. The sequence continues at coordinate 54,432 of NW_010254521.1, forward strand.
AGATTTGTGAGGGTTACGTTGGGCTAGTCTGTGAGTAGAAGGACCATACCTGAATGGCTCTTTGCATTTGTCTGCCACTGTCCTGTATGGGACTGCGGTTGCTAGCAGGGCTGACAATCTCCAGCAAGAGTAAGGGACGAGGTCTGTTAATCATTTTGCTTTTCTAGGCTATCATGGAGGTGATGCATTGCGACATCACCCCCTAAGTCAGGCTGATACTGCGTGCTGCAGTTTAGCCATACGCTCTGAACGCAGTATGCCAAATACCAAATGTATGCGGATAGAATATCTGTCATTGCTGCACCCACGTGGCCTTGTGCACTTAAAACGCATCCTAAATTTTGTAATGAATTTCACATCACACTAAACTTCTGTGATCCCCAGTACGTGCCATGTGCCTTACTCACTGATTCTAACTACTATGATAATTCTGTGTTAAAGCTCATTAGAATATATCAGCAATACTCTTGCTGTTCTCTTCTGTCCCTGAACTCTGGATTTCAGAGAAACTGAGAAGCAGTAGTAGACCAGTATCTCCCCTGACTGCTTCTGGGGAAACATCTGGAGAAGTTGTGATTGTTAAGGGGAGCCACTTCAGACCTGCCATAGTGTGCACCAGCATGAAATATGCACCTTGCCCTGCTGGTTTTTAACTTCCACTGGTCTCTCCAGGTCACTCTTTACACACTCTGCACCTGTCAAATAAAACAAATGGATTTGGTGCTGAGGGCACTGGTCACTGTCAAAGCAAAGACAGATGGCTTTCCAGGCTGGATGAACATCTTCTGGGAATTTTAGATGTTTGTTGGGCTTTTTTCATATTGGAGGGAGGAATTTATATCTTTTGACAGTAGTCCCCTGGGACACTCTGCTTTATTGATACTTCAATGTTGTCCTGTGTAATAAACCTGTATTGCATAGTCTGTCACTCAGAAATGATGAAGTTGGGCTTGTGGTGCAGGGGAATTCCACCAAAGCTGAAAATAAAAATAATTATTCAAATCTACAAGACAGAGATCACAGCTATGCCTTAACTCAAGGGAAGATGTTACTGCACAGAAATATTCATGATGAATATGAAAATAATCTGGCAGCTTGGTTTCACAGAAATATAATCTAAACTGATGTTGTGTTTACACTTCATCCAGGCTATGTCATCAGCCAGCTTAAAATACACAGATACTTACAAGTAACCCTTTCATTGTTGGTTTGTTTGGTTTTTTTTTTTTTTTTTAATATACCTCAACCACATCCTGCTTTGTCGCAGCTTTCTCTTTGGGGAAAATAATCTGTTTGTAAATAGGGGGTGACTGGTTTTGTTTTCCTTGGAACTTCATTTGAAAATGGAATAAGGGTACCAGCACATAGGACCTTAGCCTGGAGGATTTGCTTTGTTAAAAAGATCGAATTTTGATATATGAGGGTAAAGATCCCAGGCAAAAAATGAGCTGCAGTGGTAGAGAAATCAGCTTGGTTACACTGTCAGGAAAAGGAGAAACTGGACACATAGATTCACCATCCTAACTGAACATGCATCAGTTATAAGACCTTTGGAAAACAAAGTTAATTTAAATTTCACTTCTAAATTAGCAAGTTGTAACTGGAAGAATTCCTTTGCCTTTTGCTTTGATTCTGAGGAACAGTGATTTTTAGACAGTGAAGGCCCAAATCATTGTTTAACTAGTAAACCACAGCACATCCTTCAGTGTATTTGCGGGCAAAGGTAATTTTGTACGCTGAGCACTTTTGAAAGCTAGGTAACACAGGGCTTGCATTCGTTGTTTGTTTTCCCCTGCGTCTCAGTCGGACACAGTGGCTGGAGAGATATTTGGAAAACTAGAGTGTGTTTCTGGGATTGGGAGCCTGGGGTCTGGAGGAAATTATTTGTATTTTTTTAGCTGATTTGAAAAGCTAAGGGTTAGGAAATGGTAAATGTGAAATTTCTGTTCAGAAACAAAGCCTTTTACTATTCTCACGGGTGGTATATGGGATCTAAACAAGAATCAATTCATAAATGGAAACAGAACAGCGGTACTGTGGGATTAAATGTTTTAAATTTTGGCTAATCACAGGAAAGGTCAAATTTGACCTTTAAATCCTTTAAGTGAAAGGATTATTGTTTGGTTTATAAGTTCAAACAATTGATAAAGAATTTCAGGTTTGACCCAGTGCTGTCCACTAGAACATGCCAACAGTTGTTCTGGAAGGCACTGTCCTTGTTTCTGCAAGTTACACCACTAATGTCAGATTTGCAAAGATTATATTGACTGCTTCAGCC